>NW_027476287.1:222500-240000 GCF_051020955.1 Megalopta genalis
GTGTTGCAGGAGTCAAACTGAATGATTTGATGCATAAAGTTTAATTAAACTCCCATTAGTTTGCCGGGAAACATCGATTCTTCCGATCTAGAAAGAGACAGAGATAGACGATCCGCGTTATGTTAAATATTTCAAGGTTCCCGATTCCACAAAATTATAAAAAGTATACGGCTGTGTAGCAGGGATCAAAACGAGTAATTTCGTGTATAAAGTTTAATTAATATCCCATTAGTTTGCCGGGAAACATCGATTCTTCCGATCTAGAAAGAGACAGAGACAGTCGATCCGCGTTATGATAAATATTTCAAGGTTCCCAATTCCACAAAATTATAAAAAGTATACGGCTGTGTAGCGGGGATCAAAACGAGTAATTTCATGTATAAAGTTTAATTAATCTCCCAATAGTTTGCCGGGAAACATCGATTCTTCCGATCTAGAAAGAGACAGAGATAGACGATCCGCGTTATGTTAAATATTTCAAGGTTCCCGATTCCACAAAATTATAAAAAGTATACGGCTGTGTAGCGGGGATCAAAACGAGTAATTTCATGTATAAAGTTTAATTAATCTCCCAATAGTTTGCCGGGAAACATCGATTATTCCGATCTAGAAAGAGACAGAGACAGTCGATCCGCGTTATGTTAAATATTTCAAGGTTACCGATTCCATAAAATTATAAAAAGTATACGGCTGTGTAGCGGGGATCAAAACGAGTAATTTCATGTATAAAGTTTAATTAAACTCCCAATAGTTTGCCGGGAAACATCGATTATTCCGATCTAGAAAGAGACAGAGACAGTCGATCCGCGTTATGTTAAATATTTCAAGGTTCCCGATTCCACAAAATTATAAAAAGTATACGGCTGTGTAGCGGGGATCAAAACGAGTAATTTCGTGTATAAAGTTTAATTAAACTCCCAATAGTTTGCCGGGAAACATCGATTATTCCGATCTAGAAAGAGACAGAGACAGTCGATCCGCGTTATGTTAAATATTTCAAGGTTCCCGATTCCACAAAATTATAAAAAGTATACGGCTGTGTAGCGGGGATCAAAACGAGTAATTTCGTGTATAAAGTTTAATTAAACTCCCATTAGTTTGCCGGGAAACATCGATTCTTCCGATCTAGAAAGAGACAGAGATAGACGATCCGCGTTATGTTAAATATTTCAAGGTTCCCGATTCCACAAAATTATAAAAAGTATACGGCTGTGTAGCGGGGATCAAAACGAGTAATTTCATGTATAAAGTTTAATTAATCTCCCAATAGTTTGCCGGGAAACATCGATTATTCCGATCTAGAAAGAGACAGAGACAGTCGATCCGCGTTATGTTAAATATTTCAAGGTTACCGATTCCATAAAATTATAAAAAGTATACGGCTGTGTAGCGGGGATCAAAACGAGTAATTTCATGTATAAAGTTTAATTAAACTCCCAATAGTTTGCCAGGAAACATCGATTATTCCGATCTAGAAAGAGACAGAGACAGTCGATCCGCGTTATGTTAAATATTTCAAGGTTCCCGATTCCACAAAATTATAAAAAGTATACGGCTGTGTAGCGGGGATCAAAACGAGTAATTTCGTGTATAAAGTTTAATTAAACTCCCATTAGTTTGCCGGGAAACATCGATTCTTCCGATCTAGAAAGAGACAGAGACAGTCGATCCGCGTTATGATAAATATTGCAAGGTTCCCGATTCCACAAAATTATAAAAAGTATACGGCTGTGTAGCGGGGATCAAAACGAGTAATTTCGTGTATAAAGTTTAATTAATATCCCATTACTTTGCCGGGAAACATCAATACTTCGATCGCGCGAGAGAGACAGAGAAACGAACAGTCTTTTTTTCGATTTACGGCTAAAATAAATTTTTCTCATTTTATTCAATAACATATTCTTGCTTAGATAACTTTTTTACATAGGGATTAAGCATTTAGAACGATATAATGTTTAAAATAAGGGCACTTTACTCTTGACATTTTACGGTTTTTTCAATTTTCTGAAAAATCCTATCATTAGATTTTTTTAAAAATACGATATTCTTGCTTAGCTAACGTTTCTACATAGGGATTAAGCATTTAGAACGAAATCTAATGTCAGAAAATGGCACTTTACTCTTGACATTTTTCGGTTTTTTCAATTTTCTGGGAAATCCTATCATTAGATTTTTTTAAAAATACGATATTCTTGCTTAACTAACGTTTTTACATAGGGATTAAGCATTTAGAACGAAACCTAATGTAGGAAAATGGTACTTTACTCTTGATCGGTACGTTGGGACTTTGAAAATATTCGGGCGTACGCGGCGCGCTCGGCGCTTCGAACAGCTCCGGTGTCCCCATTATTTTCGATTTACGGCTAAAATAAATTTTTCTAATTTTTTTCAATAACATATTCCTGCTAAAATAACTTTTTTACATAGGGATTAAGCATTTAGAACGATACATTGTTTAAAATAAGGGCACTTTACTCTTGACATTTTACGGTTTTTTCAATTTTCTGAAAAATCCTATCATTAGATTTTTTTAAAAATACGATATTCTTGCTTAACTAACGTTTCTACATAGGGATTAAGCATTTAGAACGAAATCTAATGTCAGAAAATGGCACTTTACTCTTGACATTTTTCGGTTTTTTCAATTTTCTGGAAAATCCTATCATTAGATTTTTTTAAAAATACGATATTCTTGCTTAACTAACGTTTTTACATAGGGATTAAGCATTTAGAACGAAATCTAATGTAGGAAAATGGTACTTTACTCTTGATCGGTACGTTGGGACTTTGAAAATATTCGGGCGTTCCAATCGCTCGTCTGTTGCATCATAGCGCGTCTCGGCGCAATCGACCGATTCGCTCGATCCATTATTTTCGATTTACGGCTAAAATAAATTTTTCTAATTTCTTTCAATAACATATTCCTGCTTAAATAACTTTTTTACATAGGGATTAAGCATTTAGAACGATACATTGTTTAAAGTAAGGGCACTTTACTCTTGACATTTTACGGTTTTTTCAATTTTCTGAAAAATCCTATCATTAGATTTTTTTAAAAATACGATATTCTTGCTTAACTAACGTTTCTACATAGGGATTAAGCATTTAGAACGAAATCTAATGTCAGAAAATGGCACTTTACTCTTGACATTTTTCGGTTTTTTCAATTTTCTGGAAAATCCTATCATTAGATTTTTTTAAAAATACGATATTCTTGCTTAACTAACGTTTTTACATAGGGATTAAGCATTTAGAACGAAATCTAATGTAGGAAAATGGTACTTTACTCTTGATCGGTACGTTGGGACTTTGAAAATATTCGGGCGTTCCAATCGCTCGTCTGTTGCATCATAGCGCGTCTCGGCGCAATCGACCGATTCGCTCGATCCATTATTTTCGATTTACGGCTAAAATAAATTTTTCTAATTTCTTTCAATAACATATTCCTGCTTAAATAACTTTTTTACATAGGGATTAAGCATTTAGAACGATACATTGTTTAAAGTAAGGGCACTTTACTCTTGACATTTTACGGTTTTTTCAATTTTCTGATAAATCCTATCATTAGATTTTTTTAAAAATACGATATTCTTGCTTAACTAACGTTTCTACATAGGGATTAAGCATTTAGAACGAAATCTAATGTCAGAAAATGGCACTTTACTCTTGACATTTTTCGGTTTTTTCAATTTTCTGGGAAATCCTATCATTAGATTTTTTTAAAAATACGATATTCTTGCTTAACTAACGTTTTTACATAGGGATTAAGCATTTAGAACGAAACCTAATGTAGGAAAATGGTACTTTACTCTTGATCGGTACGTTGGGACTTTGAAAATATTCGGGCGTTCCAATCGCTCGTCTGTTGCATCATAGCGCGTCTCGGCGCAATCGACCGATTCGCTCGATCCATTATTTTCGATTTACGGCTAAAATAAATTTTTCTAATTTTTTTCAATAACATATTCCTGCTTAAATAACTTTTTTACATAGGGATTAAGCATTTAGAACGATACATTGTTTAAAGTAAGGGCACTTTACTCTTGACATTTTACGGTTTTTTCAATTTTCTGAAAAATCCTATCATTAGATTTTTTTAAAAATACGATATTCTTGCTTAGCTAACGTTTCTACATAGGGATTAAGCATTTAGAACGAAATCTAATGTCAGAAAATGGCACTTTACTCTTGACATTTTTCGGTTTTTTCAATTTTCTGGGAAATCCTATCATTAGATTTTTTTAAAAATACGATATTCTTGCTTAACTAACGTTTTTACATAGGGATTAAGCATTTAGAACGAAACCTAATGTAGGAAAATGGTACTTTACTCTTGATCGGTACGTTGGGACTTTGAAAATATTCGGGCGTACGCGGCGCGCTCGGCGCTTCGAACAGCTCCGGTGTCCCCATTATTTTCGATTTACGGCTAAAATAAATTTTTCTAATTTTTTTCAATAACATATTCCTGCTAAAATAACTTTTTTACATAGGGATTAAGCATTTAGAACGATACATTGTTTAAAATAAGGGCACTTTACTCTTGACATTTTACGGTTTTTTCAATTTTCTGAAAAATCCTATCATTAGATTTTTTTAAAAATACGATATTCTTGCTTAACTAACGTTTCTACATAGGGATTAAGCATTTAGAACGAAATCTAATGTCAGAAAATGGCACTTTACTCTTGACATTTTTCGGTTTTTTCAATTTTCTGGAAAATCCTATCATTAGATTTTTTTAAAAATACGATATTCTTGCTTAACTAACGTTTTTACATAGGGATTAAGCATTTAGAACGAAATCTAATGTAGGAAAATGGTACTTTACTCTTGATCGGTACGTTGGGACTTTGAAAATATTCGGGCGTTCCAATCGCTCGTCTGTTGCATCATAGCGCGTCTCGGCGCAATCGACCGATTCGCTCGATCCATTATTTTCGATTTACGGCTAAAATAAATTTTTCTAATTTCTTTCAATAACATATTCCTGCTTAAATAACTTTTTTACATAGGGATTAAGCATTTAGAACGATACATTGTTTAAAGTAAGGGCACTTTACTCTTGACATTTTACGGTTTTTTCAATTTTCTGAAAAATCCTATCATTAGATTTTTTTAAAAATACGATATTCTTGCTTAACTAACGTTTCTACATAGGGATTAAGCATTTAGAACGAAATCTAATGTCAGAAAATGGCACTTTACTCTTGACATTTTTCGGTTTTTTCAATTTTCTGGAAAATCCTATCATTAGATTTTTTTAAAAATACGATATTCTTGCTTAACTAACGTTTTTACATAGGGATTAAGCATTTAGAACGAAATCTAATGTAGGAAAATGGTACTTTACTCTTGATCGGTACGTTGGGACTTTGAAAATATTCGGGCGTTCCAATCGCTCGTCTGTTGCATCATAGCGCGTCTCGGCGCAATCGACCGATTCGCTCGATCCATTATTTTCGATTTACGGCTAAAATAAATTTTTCTAATTTCTTTCAATAACATATTCCTGCTTAAATAACTTTTTTACATAGGGATTAAGCATTTAGAACGATACATTGTTTAAAGTAAGGGCACTTTACTCTTGACATTTTACGGTTTTTTCAATTTTCTGATAAATCCTATCATTAGATTTTTTTAAAAATACGATATTCTTGCTTAACTAACGTTTCTACATAGGGATTAAGCATTTAGAACGAAATCTAATGTCAGAAAATGGCACTTTACTCTTGACATTTTTCGGTTTTTTCAATTTTCTGGGAAATCCTATCATTAGATTTTTTTAAAAATACGATATTCTTGCTTAACTAACGTTTTTACATAGGGATTAAGCATTTAGAACGAAACCTAATGTAGGAAAATGGTACTTTACTCTTGATCGGTACGTTGGGACTTTGAAAATATTCGGGCGTTCCAATCGCTCGTCTGTTGCATCATAGCGCGTCTCGGCGCAATCGACCGATTCGCTCGATCCATTATTTTCGATTTACGGCTAAAATAAATTTTTCTAATTTTTTTCAATAACATATTCCTGCTTAAATAACTTTTTTACATAGGGATTAAGCATTTAGAACGATACATTGTTTAAAGTAAGGGCACTTTACTCTTGACATTTTACGGTTTTTTCAATTTTCTGAAAAATCCTATCATTAGATTTTTTTAAAAATACGATAATCTTGCTTAACTAACGTTTCTACATAGGGATTAAGCATTTAGAACGAAATCTAATGTCAGAAAATGGCACTTTACTCTTGACATTTTTCGGTTTTTTCAATTTTCTGGAAAATCCTATCATTAGATTTTTTTTAAAATACGATATTCTTGCTTAACTAACGTTTTTACATAGGGATTAAGCATTTAGAACGAAATCTAATGTAGGAAAATGGTACTTTACTCTTGATCGGTACGTTGGGACTTTGAAAATATTCGGGCGTTCCAATCGCTCGTCTGTTGCATCATAGCGCGTCTCGGCGCAATCGACCGATTCGCTCGATCCATTATTTTCGATTTACGGCTAAAATAAATTTTTCTAATTTTTTTCAATAACATATTCCTGCTAAAATAACTTTTTTACATAGGGATTAAGCATTTAGAACGATACATTGTTTAAAATAAGGGCACTTTACTCTTGACATTTTACGGTTTTTTCAATTTTCTGAAAAATCCTATCATTAGATTTTTTTAAAAATACGATATTCTTGCTTAACTAACGTTTCTACATAGGGATTAAGCATTTAGAACGAAATCTAATGTCAGAAAATGGCACTTTACTCTTGACATTTTTCGGTTTTTTCAATTTTCTGGAAAATCCTATCATTAGATTTTTTTTAAAATACGATATTCTTGCTTAACTAACGTTTTTACATAGGGATTAAGCATTTAGAACGAAATCTAATGTAGGAAAATGGTACTTTACTCTTGATCGGTACGTTGGGACTTTGAAAATATTCGGGCGTACGCGGCGCGCTCGGCGCTTCGAACAGCTCCGGTGTCCCCATTATTTTCGATTTACGGCTAAAATAAATTTTTCTAATTTTTTTCAATAACATATTCCTGCTAAAATAACTTTTTTACATAGGGATTAAGCATTTAGAACGATACATTGTTTAAAATAAGGGCACTTTACTCTTGACATTTTACGGTTTTTTCAATTTTCTGAAAAATCCTATCATTAGATTTTTTTAAAAATACGATATTCTTGCTTAACTAACGTTTCTACATAGGGATTAAGCATTTAGAACGAAATCTAATGTCAGAAAATGGCACTTTACTCTTGACATTTTTCGGTTTTTTCAATTTTCTGGAAAATCCTATCATTAGATTTTTTTAAAAATACGATATTCTTGCTTAACTAACGTTTTTACATAGGGATTAAGCATTTAGAACGAAATCTAATGTAGGAAAATGGTACTTTACTCTTGATCGGTACGTTGGGACTTTGAAAATATTCGGGCGTTCCAATCGCTCGTCTGTTGCATCATAGCGCGTCTCGGCGCAATCGACCGATTCGCTCGATCCATTATTTTCGATTTACGGCTAAAATAAATTTTTCTAATTTTTTTCAATAACATATTCCTGCTTAAATAACTTTTTTACATAGGGATTAAGCATTTAGAACGATACATTGTTTAAAGTAAGGGCACTTTACTCTTGACATTTTACGGTTTTTTCAATTTTCTGAAAAATCCTATCATTAGATTTTTTTAAAAATACGATATTCTTGCTTAACTAACGTTTCTACATAGGGATTAAGCATTTAGAACGAAATCTAATGTCAGAAAATGGCACTTTACTCTTGACATTTTTCGGTTTTTTCAATTTTCTGGGAAATCCTATCATTAGATTTTTTTAAAAATACGATATTCTTGCTTAACTAACGTTTTTACATAGGGATTAAGCATTTAGAACGAAATCTAATGTAGGAAAATGGTACTTTACTCTTGATCGGTACGTTGGGACTTTGAAAATATTCGGGCGTTCCAATCGCTCGTCTGTTGCATCATAGCGCGTCTCGGCGCAATCGACCGATTCGCTCGATCCATTATTTTCGATTTACGGCTAAAATAAATTTTTCTAATTTTTTTCAATAACATATTCCTGCTTAAATAACTTTTTTACATAGGGATTAAGCATTTAGAACGATACATTGTTTAAAGTAAGGGCACTTTACTCTTGACATTTTACGGTTTTTTCAATTTTCTGAAAAATCCTATCATTAGATTTTTTTAAAAATACGATATTCTTGCTTAACTAACGTTTCTACATAGGGATTAAGCATTTAGAACGAAATCTAATGTCAGAAAATGGCACTTTACTCTTGACATTTTTCGGTTTTTTCAATTTTCTGGAAAATCCTATCATTAGATTTTTTTTAAAATACGATATTCTTGCTTAACTAACGTTTTTACATAGGGATTAAGCATTTAGAACGAAATCTAATGTAGGAAAATGGTACTTTACTCTTGATCGGTACGTTGGGACTTTGAAAATATTCGGGCGTACGCGGCGCGCTCGGCGCTTCGAACAGCTCCGGTGTCCCCATTATTTTCGATTTACGGCTAAAATAAATTTTTCTAATTTTTTTCAATAACATATTCCTGCTAAAATAACTTTTTTACATAGGGATTAAGCATTTAGAACGATACATTGTTTAAAATAAGGGCACTTTACTCTTGACATTTTACGGTTTTTTCAATTTTCTGAAAAATCCTATCATTAGATTTTTTTAAAAATACGATATTCTTGCTTAACTAACGTTTCTACATAGGGATTAAGCATTTAGAACGAAATCTAATGTCAGAAAATGGCACTTTACTCTTGACATTTTTCGGTTTTTTCAATTTTCTGGGAAATCCTATCATTAGATTTTTTTAAAAATACGATATTCTTGCTTAACTAACGTTTTTACATAGGGATTAAGCATTTAGAACGAAATCTAATGTAGGAAAATGGTACTTTACTCTTGATCGGTACGTTGGGACTTTGAAAATATTCGGGCGTTCCAATCGCTCGTCTGTTGCATCATAGCGCGTCTCGGCGCAATCGACCGATTCGCTCGATCCATTATTTTCGATTTACGGCTAAAATAAATTTTTCTAATTTTTTTCAATAACATATTCCTGCTTAAATAACTTTTTTACATAGGGATTAAGCATTTAGAACGATACATTGTTTAAAGTAAGGGCACTTTACTCTTGACATTTTACGGTTTTTTCAATTTTCTGAAAAATCCTATCATTAGATTTTTTTAAAAATACGATATTCTTGCTTAACTAACGTTTCTACATAGGGATTAAGCATTTAGAACGAAATCTAATGTCAGAAAATGGCACTTTACTCTTGACATTTTTCGGTTTTTTCAATTTTCTGGGAAATCCTATCATTAGATTTTTTTAAAAATACGATATTCTTGCTTAACTAACGTTTTTACATAGGGATTAAGCATTTAGAACGAAATCTAATGTAGGAAAATGGTACTTTACTCTTGATCGGTACGTTGGGACTTTGAAAATATTCGGGCGTTCCAATCGCTCGTCTGTTGCATCATAGCGCGTCTCGGCGCAATCGACCGATTCGCTCGATCCATTATTTTCGATTTACGGCTAAAATAAATTTTTCTAATTTTTTTCAATAACATATTCCTGCTTAAATAACTTTTTTACATAGGGATTAAGCATTTAGAACGATACATTGTTTAAAGTAAGGGCACTTTACTCTTGACATTTTACGGTTTTTTCAATTTTCTGAAAAATCCTATCATTAGATTTTTTTAAAAATACGATAATCTTGCTTAACTAACGTTTCTACATAGGGTTTAAGCATTTAGAACGAAATCTAATGTCAGAAAATGGCACTTTACTCTTGACATTTTTCGGTTTTTTCAATTTTCTGGAAAATCCTATCATTAGATTTTTTTTAAAATACGATATTCTTGCTTAACTAACGTTTTTACATAGGGATTAAGCATTTAGAACGAAATCTAATGTAGGAAAATGGTACTTTACTCTTGATCGGTACGTTGGGACTTTGAAAATATTCGGGCGTACGCGGCGCGCTCGGCGCTTCGAACAGCTCCGGTGTCCCCATTATTTTCGATTTACGGCTAAAATAAATTTTTCTAATTTTTTTCAATAACATATTCCTGCTAAAATAACTTTTTTACATAGGGATTAAGCATTTAGAACGATACATTGTTTAAAATAAGGGCACTTTACTCTTGACATTTTACGGTTTTTTCAATTTTCTGAAAAATCCTATCATTAGATTTTTTTAAAAATACGATATTCTTGCTTAACTAACGTTTCTACATAGGGATTAAGCATTTAGAACGAAATCTAATGTCAGAAAATGGCACTTTACTCTTGACATTTTTCGGTTTTTTCAATTTTCTGGGAAATCCTATCATTAGATTTTTTTAAAAATACGATATTCTTGCTTAACTAACGTTTTTACATAGGGATTAAGCATTTAGAACGAAATCTAATGTAGGAAAATGGTACTTTACTCTTGATCGGTACGTTGGGACTTTGAAAATATTCGGGCGTTCCAATCGCTCGTCTGTTGCATCATAGCGCGTCTCGGCGCAATCGACCGATTCGCTCGATCCATTATTTTCGATTTACGGCTAAAATAAATTTTTCTAATTTCTTTCAATAACATATTCCTGCTTAAATAACTTTTTTACATAGGGATTAAGCATTTAGAACGATACATTGTTTAAAATAAGGGCACTTTACTCTTGACATTTTACGGTTTTTTCAATTTTCTGAAAAATCCTATCATTAGATTTTTTTAAAAATACGATATTCTTGCTTAGCTAACGTTTCTACATAGGGATTAAGCATTTAGAACGAAATCTAATGTCAGAAAATGGCACTTTACTCTTGACATTTTTCGGTTTTTTCAATTTTCTGGAAAATCCTATCATTAGATTTTTTTAAAAATACGATATTCTTGCTTAACTAACGTTTTTACATAGGGATTAAGCATTTAGAACGAAATCTAATGTAGGAAAATGGTACTTTACTCTTGATCGGTACGTTGGGACTTTGAAAATATTCGGGCGTTCCAATCGCTCGTCTGTTGCATCATAGCGCGTCTCGGCGCAATCGACCGATTCGCTCGATCCATTATTTTCGATTTACGGCTAAAATAAATTTTTCTAATTTTTTTCAATAACATATTCCTGCTTAAATAACTTTTTTACATAGGGATTAAGCATTTAGAACGATACATTGTTTAAAGTAAGGGCACTTTACTCTTGACATTTTACGGTTTTTTCAATTTTCTGAAAAATCCTATCATTAGATTTTTTTAAAAATACGATAATCTTGCTTAACTAACGTTTCTACATAGGGATTAAGCATTTAGAACGAAATCTAATGTCAGAAAATGGCACTTTACTCTTGACATTTTTCGGTTTTTTCAATTTTCTGGAAAATCCTATCATTAGATTTTTTTTAAAATACGATATTCTTGCTTAACTAACGTTTTTACATAGGGATTAAGCATTTAGAACGAAATCTAATGTAGGAAAATGGTACTTTACTCTTGATCGGTACGTTGGGACTTTGAAAATATTCGGGCGTACGCGGCGCGCTCGGCGCTTCGAACAGCTCCGGTGTCCCCATTATTTTCGATTTACGGCTAAAATAAATTTTTCTAATTTTTTTCAATAACATATTCCTGCTAAAATAACTTTTTTACATAGGGATTAAGCATTTAGAACGATACATTGTTTAAAATAAGGGCACTTTACTCTTGACATTTTACGGTTTTTTCAATTTTCTGAAAAATCCTATCATTAGATTTTTTTAAAAATACGATATTCTTGCTTAACTAACGTTTCTACATAGGGATTAAGCATTTAGAACGAAATCTAATGTCAGAAAATGGCACTTTACTCTTGACATTTTTCGGTTTTTTCAATTTTCTGGAAAATCCTATCATTAGATTTTTTTAAAAATACGATATTCTTGCTTAACTAACGTTTTTACATAGGGATTAAGCATTTAGAACGAAATCTAATGTAGGAAAATGGTACTTTACTCTTGATCGGTACGTTGGGACTTTGAAAATATTCGGGCGTTCCAATCGCTCGTCTGTTGCATCATAGCGCGTCTCGGCGCAATCGACCGATTCGCTCGATCCATTATTTTCGATTTACGGCTAAAATAAATTTTTCTAATTTTTTTCAATAACATATTCCTGCTTAAATAACTTTTTTACATAGGGATTAAGCATTTAGAACGATACATTGTTTAAAGTAAGGGCACTTTACTCTTGACATTTTACGGTTTTTTCAATTTTCTGAAAAATCCTATCATTAGATTTTTTTAAAAATACGATAATCTTGCTTAACTAACGTTTCTACATAGGGATTAAGCATTTAGAACGAAATCTAATGTCAGAAAATGGCACTTTACTCTTGACATTTTTCGGTTTTTTCAATTTTCTGGAAAATCCTATCATTAGATTTTTTTTAAAATACGATATTCTTGCTTAACTAACGTTTTTACATAGGGATTAAGCATTTAGAACGAAATCTAATGTAGGAAAATGGTACTTTACTCTTGATCGGTACGTTGGGACTTTGAAAATATTCGGGCGTACGCGGCGCGCTCGGCGCTTCGAACAGCTCCGGTGTCCCCATTATTTTCGATTTACGGCTAAAATAAATTTTTCTAATTTTTTTCAATAACATATTCCTGCTAAAATAACTTTTTTACATAGGGATTAAGCATTTAGAACGATACATTGTTTAAAATA
Organism: Megalopta genalis; assembly: GCF_051020955.1. Taxonomy (NCBI): domain Eukaryota; kingdom Metazoa; phylum Arthropoda; class Insecta; order Hymenoptera; family Halictidae; genus Megalopta; species Megalopta genalis. Next base: position 235,272 of record NW_027476287.1, read on the forward strand.
AGGGCACTTTACTCTTGACATTTTACGGTTTTTTCAATTTTCTGAAAAATCCTATCATTAGATTTTTTTAAAAATACGATATTCTTGCTTAACTAACGTTTCTACATAGGGATTAAGCATTTAGAACGAAATCTAATGTCAGAAAATGGCACTTTACTCTTGACATTTTTCGGTTTTTTCAATTTTCTGGAAAATCCTATCATTAGATTTTTTTAAAAATACGATATTCTTGCTTAACTAACGTTTTTACATAGGGATTAAGCATTTAGAACGAAATCTAATGTAGGAAAATGGTACTTTACTCTTGATCGGTACGTTGGGACTTTGAAAATATTCGGGCGTTCCAATCGCTCGTCTGTTGCATCATAGCGCGTCTCGGCGCAATCGACCGATTCGCTCGATCCATTATTTTCGATTTACGGCTAAAATAAATTTTTCTAATTTTTTTCAATAACATATTCCTGCTTAAATAACTTTTTTACATAGGGATTAAGCATTTAGAACGATACATTGTTTAAAGTAAGGGCACTTTACTCTTGACATTTTACGGTTTTTTCAATTTTCTGAAAAATCCTATCATTAGATTTTTTTAAAAATACGATAATCTTGCTTAACTAACGTTTCTACATAGGGATTAAGCATTTAGAACGAAATCTAATGTCAGAAAATGGCACTTTACTCTTGACATTTTTCGGTTTTTTCAATTTTCTGGAAAATCCTATCATTAGATTTTTTTTAAAATACGATATTCTTGCTTAACTAACGTTTTTACATAGGGATTAAGCATTTAGAACGAAATCTAATGTAGGAAAATGGTACTTTACTCTTGATCGGTACGTTGGGACTTTGAAAATATTCGGGCGTACGCGGCGCGCTCGGCGCTTCGAACAGCTCCGGTGTCCCCATTATTTTCGATTTACGGCTAAAATAAATTTTTCTAATTTTTTTCAATAACATATTCCTGCTAAAATAACTTTTTTACATAGGGATTAAGCATTTAGAACGATACATTGTTTAAAATAAGGGCACTTTACTCTTGACATTTTACGGTTTTTTCAATTTTCTGAAAAATCCTATCATTAGATTTTTTTAAAAATACGATATTCTTGCTTAACTAACGTTTCTACATAGGGATTAAGCATTTAGAACGAAATCTAATGTCAGAAAATGGCACTTTACTCTTGACATTTTTCGGTTTTTTCAATTTTCTGGGAAATCCTATCATTAGATTTTTTTAAAAATACGATATTCTTGCTTAACTAACGTTTTTACATAGGGATTAAGCATTTAGAACGAAACCTAATGTAGGAAAATGGTACTTTACTCTTGATCGGTACGTTGGGACTTTGAAAATATTCGGGCGTTCCAATCGCTCGTCTGTTGCATCATAGCGCGTCTCGGCGCAATCGACCGATTCGCTCGATCCATTATTTTCGATTTACGGCTAAAATAAATTTTTCTAATTTTTTTCAATAACATATTCCTGCTTAAATAACTTTTTTACATAGGGATTAAGCATTTAGAACGATACATTGTTTAAAATAAGGGCACTTTACTCTTGACATTTTACGGTTTTTTCAATTTTCTGAAAAATCCTATCATTAGATTTTTTTAAAAATACGATATTCTTGCTTAACTAACGTTTCTACATAGGGATTAAGCATTTAGAACGAAATCTAATGTCAGAAAATGGCACTTTACTCTTGACATTTTTCGGTTTTTTCAATTTTCTGGAAAATCCTATCATTAGATTTTTTTAAAAATACGATATTCTTGCTTAACTAACGTTTTTACATAGGGATTAAGCATTTAGAACGAAATCTAATGTAGGAAAATGGTACTTTACTCTTGATCGGTACGTTGGGACTTTGAAAATATTCGGGCGTTCCAATCGCTCGTCTGTTGCATCATAGCGCGTCTCGGCGCAATCGACCGATTCGCTCGATCCATTATTTTCGATTTACGGCTAAAATAAATTTTTCTAATTTTTTTCAATAACATATTCCTGCTTAAATAACTTTTTTACATAGGGATTAAGCATTTAGAACGATACATTGTTTAAAATAAGGGCACTTTACTCTTGACATTTTACGGTTTTTTCAATTTTCTGAAAAATCCTATCATTAGATTTTTTTAAAAATACGATATTCTTGCTTAACTAACGTTTCTACATAGGGATTAAGCATTTAGAACGAAATCTAATGTCAGAAAATGGCACTTTACTCTTGACATTTTTCGGTTTTTTCAATTTTCTGGAAAATCCTATCATTAGATTTTTTTAAAAATACGATATTCTTGCTTAACTAACGTTTTTACATAGGGATTAAGCATTTAGAACGAAATCTAATGTAGGAAAATGGTACTTTACTCTTGATCGGTACGTTGGGACTTTGAAAATATTCGGGCGTTCCAATCGCTCGTCTGTTGCATCATAGCGCGTCTCGGCGCAATCGACCGATTCGCTCGATCCATTATTTTCGATTTACGGCTAAAATAAATTTTTCTAATTTTTTTCAATAACATATTCCTGCTTAAATAACTTTTTTACATAGGGATTAAGCATTTAGAACGATACATTGTTTAAAGTAAGGGCACTTTACTCTTGACATTTTACGGTTTTTTCAATTTTCTGAAAAATCCTATCATTAGATTTTTTTAAAAATACGATATTCTTGCTTAACTAACGTTTCTACATAGGGATTAAGCATTTAGAACGAAATCTAATGTCAGAAAATGGCACTTTACTCTTGACATTTTTCGGTTTTTTCAATTTTCTGGGAAATCCTATCATTAGATTTTTTTAAAAATACGATATTCTTGCTTAACTAACGTTTTTACATAGGGATTAAGCATTTAGAACGAAACCTAATGTAGGAAAATGGTACTTTACTCTTGATCGGTACGTTGGGACTTTGAAAATATTCGGGCGTACGCGGCGCGCTCGGCGCTTCGAACAGCTCCGGTGTCCCCATTATTTTCGATTTACGGCTAAAATAAATTTTTCTAATTTTTTTCAATAACATATTCCTGCTAAAATAACTTTTTTACATAGGGATTAAGCATTTAGAACGATACATTGTTTAAAATAAGGGCACTTTACTCTTGACATTTTACGGTTTTTTCAATTTTCTGAAAAATCCTATCATTAGATTTTTTTAAAAATACGATATTCTTGCTTAACTAACGTTTCTACATAGGGATTAAGCATTTAGAACGAAATCTAATGTCAGAAAATGGCACTTTACTCTTGACATTTTTCGGTTTTTTCAATTTTCTGGAAAATCCTATCATTAGATTTTTTTAAAAATACGATATTCTTGCTTAACTAACGTTTTTACATAGGGATTAAGCATTTAGAACGAAATCTAATGTAGGAAAATGGTACTTTACTCTTGATCGGTACGTTGGGACTTAGAAAATATTCGGCCGTACGCGGCGCGTCTCGGCGCTTCGAACAGCTCCGGTGTCCCCATTATTTTCGATTTACGGCTAAAATAAATTTTTCTAATTTTTTTCAATTACATATTCTTGCTTAGATAACTTTTTTACATAGGGATTAAGCATTTAGAACGACATATTGTTTAAAATAATGGTACTTTACTCTTGTGATTTTTCGGTTTTTTTTGATTATTTTGAAAAATAAATTTTTGTAATTTTTTTAAATACGATATTCGTGATCAGTGAACGATTTCACATATGGATTAAGCATTTAGAATCGTGCGGAAGCGTTATTAAAAAAGTTTACTCGATGCGATGGGACTTTGAAAAGTTTGTGAAAATTTTCATATTGGGAAAAAATGTGTAATTTTTTGTCTAGTTTACGGTAATGTAATTTATTTTAATGTTTACTATAAATTTTTTTTTCGTTCGTTCACGCGCTATGTTACAACAGCACGGCCGGGCGGTCTGTTGCCGCGGCGGTTTACACTCATAAGCGCGCGTGCTATTCGGCCGGCGGCGCCGGCGTCCTTGCCGGCCGTTCGGTATCTATAAGAGATACACGGTCCGTGCGAGGCGGACGGAGCAGAGCGGGTTTTGGGCCAATTCTACGATCTCGGTCGAGAAGCTGTCTCAGAGCTCCTTCGGGGCTTCGGTCCTGACTGTTTCGTGCCGTTTACGTTACGGACTTTTCTCCACACAGCGTGGCCACGGGTCGGTGTCTTTGACCGAATGGCCCATATGTGGCAAGCCCTACGGGGTTGGTTACCCGTATGCACTTTGTATGTATACTCGTACTCACTGAGCAATCGACTCTTCTGTCCGAGCGATGGAAAAATTTTTTAAAATGCATCTGTAAGATTTGGAAGCAAATCGTACCAATTGAAAACTGTGGCTAAAATGAATAGCCCAGTGGAGAGAGAAAACTATCAAAAAACTGATTTTTTAAATCAAGAGGTGTCAGAAATCGAAATGCCTAGCGCGAGCGGAAGAACACGCTTTCTCGCCAGTCCAGCATGTGTCCTGTCCGTTCTTCCTCGGCTTGCCGATTTTGCCCAGATCAGAGGTTTCGTGCTTCCGGCGGTCAGAAGATCAGTGTGAGCGTACGCGCTTCCACGACTATGGCATCACCCATGTACTTTTTCCTTTGAATATATTTGAGTACATAAAAAATATTAAAACATATAGAGAGAACTGTGTCTTGGATCTTAAAAATTTGTCAATAGCGATGATATATTATTACTTAACTTGAAGTATTTGTACGTTTTAGCTGGGACGTACATTTATCTTA
>NW_027476287.1:242500-245000 GCF_051020955.1 Megalopta genalis
TGAAGGTGCCCCAACGCACAAAAATATATAAAAATGTACAAAGTTGGGATGTGGTGTGGTGGAGAAGAGTTGGGCCCGACCAGATCATTCGTGCGTGATTTACACGGCAGACGTGTGTACTACACGTATTAGGCCTTTGATCTGCGTTGCGTAGGCCATCTTCCTTCCAAGACACACACGTGTTGGGGTTTGTGTGATTTTATGATAGTGCCCCAACACGGAAAAATAAGCGTACGAGAAGAGTTGGGCCCGACCAGATCATTCGTGCGTGATTTATACACGGCCAGACGCGTATTATATTACACGTATTAGGCCTTTGATCTGCGTTGCGTAGGCCATCTTCTCGATAGAGAGAAAGCCAATGTATTCTTTTTTCTTTCTTTACACACACACACACACACAGTTGTAGTAGGACAGGGAGGGATGCGAGCGTGCTAATCACGCTTCCTCAAGTCTTCGCTGTGGTGTAAAAAAAAAAAGAAAAAAAGGAATCGTTGGGAAAGTCCAAAGGACGAAAATATCGGGCAGTCTGAAGATAACTTAATGCTCGTTTACATTGGTATCAAGAGAGACCGGCTTGTGTAGCTCGTTTCAATGCTGTGTCGTTGTCATTGACACCCTACTCTGTTGCGCGCTAGTGGCAGCATGAGCGTGGGACGTATATATATATGACACCCAGCTAGAGCCGGCCGTGAGTCCGTCCGGTGTAAATAACGACGAAAGGAGAGAGAAACTTTTCGAATCCAGTATCGGGTTGATAATTGTCCAGTTTGAATATCCATATCCCCGTCGTTTTTGGAGGTGATATACTCTCTGTGTTTCTTCGATAGAAGGCTTTTCAATGTTCTATTCGCTCCGACCGTCGAACTTGCAAGAAAACAGTGGTTTTGGATTTGCTCGTACATATATATATATGGTTTCGACGGAAATATCTCGTTCTTTAAGGGACAATTATGTCGTTGTACGACGACTCCCGAATCTCCTTCGCGCGCTGGTTGGAGCTCTTCGGGTATCGGTTTGTTCCGAAATATAACACAAAAATGTGGTGGATAGCAAATACACATTATATATATGAGAGAATAAAAGGGAAAAATTACCCTGAACGGTGGATCACTTGGCTCGTGGGTCGATGAAGAACGCAGCTAATTGCGCGTCAACGTGTGAACTGCAGGACACATGAACATCGACATTTCGAACGCACATTGCGGTCCACGGATACAATTCCTGGACCACGCCTGGCTGAGGGTCGTTTACGTACTTATAAACTGCTTGCGTTGATGGCACTTGTTGCCTATATACGTACGAGCGAATGATGGGCGCTTCGTCGGCGTTTGTCGCGGTCCTATGAATATTGAGAAATTTTACGTACGTCTAACAGTCTTCGAGAGAGATGGAAATCGTGTTCGAACTAGCGTGAGTGTGGAAGGCGGTGTCGTGTGTCGTATATGTTTTATATACGTCCGCCCGTCTGAAACACCGCTTCGAAGCGGTGACAAAATCTTTTTCGGGACGATTCGTATCCGTAGAACTATCGAGATTTCACTGGTACATTTTCAACGCGCTCCCGACGTCGCCTGAAATGAAACGAGATGGGTTTAACCCACGAAAGCGTACTACACGAGTCTGTCCTATGTGAAGACTGTGTACAGAGATCGAACGAACGCATGAAAGAAATTGAACGAAAGAACACATAACCCGCAAAAATATAGAGTAGAATTGTGACCGTTGCTTCGAATTTGAATTTATATGTATATATATATCATAGCCCCAGGGAGTGGAACCTATGAGTGTGGAAGGATGTCTCTTACCGTTATGTTGCCAGAGGAAAAAAAGTCTCTCTCTTCGTACGACACATTTGTGTACGAATTGTATCGATGGCTATATAGATCCGATGTTGCACATATTCTGAGTAAAGAACACCCCACCCGGGTTACCGTCCTAAAACTCTTCTATTGGTGTGGCTATGATGTGTGTGTCAACGCAATCGCGAGTCTGGTTCTACGGGAAAACCGTTTGTCGGTCGCCCCATATATCTTTTTGTTCTCTTCAAATGATCGAATAGCGAAACCGCACGAGATCAATCGGTCGTCTAGTCCCCGAAAGTACTTTTCGGACGGACGTTAAAGTTATACCGATTGTAATCGTCTTGCGAGTGTTTCGAAGATCTATATTTGGAGAGGATATCGAATTTTATAAAAGATATATTGGTGAGGCGCGATAAACGGTTTTTTTTTTGCTTTAAGGGTTTTTTGTGTTTTTTTTATTTTTTTTTTTTTTTTGTGTTGCTCTGTACACGTTTCGCAAAATGCTTTCGGGGGGGGAAGCTCTGAAAAAATTTTTTTTCACGTTCCGACGACCTCAGAGTAGGCGAGATTACCCGCTGAATTTAAGCATATTACTAAGCGGAGGAAAAGAAACTAACCAGGATTTCCTTAGTAGCGGCGAGCGAACAGGAATTAGCCCAGCACTGAATCCCGCGGAGTTCCGCCGTTGGGAAATG
>NW_027476287.1:252500-272500 GCF_051020955.1 Megalopta genalis
AAACCATGATATAGAAAGATCAGACGTTGCATTCGGCGAAAATTAAGCTTCCTATTGGTCAGTCGCGTTTCCGTGCCCAACCGAGCACAGGCCGGAATGCCGCTGATGTTGGCTCTATTTTCCAAAGCAACACGCCGCTGGCACTTTGTGTTTTTCAAGGTTACGGAAAGCAATACGCCGCTGGTACGAACCAATACGCCGCTGGAAAAAAAGCAATACGCCGCTGGTACGAACCAATACGCCGCTGGAAAAAAAAGCAATACGCCGCTGGTACGAAGCAATACGCCGCTGGTAAAAAAGCAATACGCCGCTGGTACGAACCAATACGCCGCTGGAAAAAAAAGCAATACGCCGCTGGTACGAAGCAATACGCCGCTGGTAAAAAAGCAATACGCCGCTGGTACGAACCAATACGCCGCTGGTACTTTGTAATAAGAATTACATTATAAGATAGAAAGCACTACGCCGCTGGACATAAAATCTCCATTATCCGAACGAAAGTAACACGCCGCTGGTACTTTATTTTATTATAATAATTTAATTATAAGACAGAAACCGCTGGTACTTGGTTGTAAAATCTCCATTATCCGAACGAAAGCAATACGCCGTTGGTACTTGGTTATAAAATTTTCATTACAAGATAGAAAGCAATATGCCGCTGGTTATATTAATGTAATCTTATGGAAAGCATTACGCCGCTGGAACTTTGACCATTGCAATAATCGATCGGAAGCTATACACAGCAAGGAATACGAATATTATACCAAGAGATCGAAAACAATACGCTGTTCGGACGTTTTGACTAGCTGTCGCACAGTGCAGACGCGTCGACCCGTCGCTCCGCATTTCGAGCGCAATTTCAGTGGTTTTTCAGTTCAGAAAATTACAGAGAGTGTTTGGTTGTGTTGCAGGAGTCAAACTGAATGATTTGATGCATAAAGTTTAATTAAACTCCCATTAGTTTGCCGGGAAACATCGATTCTTCCGATCTAGAAAGAGACAGAGATAGACGATCCGCGTTATGTTAAATATTTCAAGGTTCCCGATTCCACAAAATTATAAAAAGTATACGGCTGTGTAGCAGGGATCAAAACGAGTAATTTCGTGTATAAAGTTTAATTAATATCCCATTAGTTTGCCGGGAAACATCGATTCTTCCGATCTAGAAAGAGACAGAGACAGTCGATCCGCGTTATGATAAATATTTCAAGGTTCCCAATTCCACAAAATTATAAAAAGTATACGGCTGTGTAGCGGGGATCAAAACGAGTAATTTCATGTATAAAGTTTAATTAATCTCCCAATAGTTTGCCGGGAAACATCGATTCTTCCGATCTAGAAAGAGACAGAGATAGACGATCCGCGTTATGTTAAATATTTCAAGGTTCCCGATTCCACAAAATTATAAAAAGTATACGGCTGTGTAGCGGGGATCAAAACGAGTAATTTCATGTATAAAGTTTAATTAATCTCCCAATAGTTTGCCGGGAAACATCGATTATTCCGATCTAGAAAGAGACAGAGACAGTCGATCCGCGTTATGTTAAATATTTCAAGGTTACCGATTCCATAAAATTATAAAAAGTATACGGCTGTGTAGCGGGGATCAAAACGAGTAATTTCATGTATAAAGTTTAATTAAACTCCCAATAGTTTGCCGGGAAACATCGATTATTCCGATCTAGAAAGAGACAGAGACAGTCGATCCGCGTTATGTTAAATATTTCAAGGTTCCCGATTCCACAAAATTATAAAAAGTATACGGCTGTGTAGCGGGGATCAAAACGAGTAATTTCGTGTATAAAGTTTAATTAAACTCCCATTAGTTTGCCGGGAAACATCGATTCTTCCGATCTAGAAAGAGACAGAGATAGACGATCCGCGTTATGTTAAATATTTCAAGGTTCCCGATTCCACAAAATTATAAAAAGTATACGGCTGTGTAGCGGGGATCAAAACGAGTAATTTCATGTATAAAGTTTAATTAATCTCCCAATAGTTTGCCGGGAAACATCGATTATTCCGATCTAGAAAGAGACAGAGACAGTCGATCCGCGTTATGTTAAATATTTCAAGGTTACCGATTCCATAAAATTATAAAAAGTATACGGCTGTGTAGCGGGGATCAAAACGAGTAATTTCATGTATAAAGTTTAATTAAACTCCCAATAGTTTGCCGGGAAACATCGATTCTTCCGATCTAGAAAGAGACAGAGATAGACGATCCGCGTTATGTTAAATATTTCAAGGTTCCCGATTCCACAAAATTATAAAAAGTATACGGCTGTGTAGCAGGGATCAAAACGAGTAATTTCATGTATAAAGTTTAATTAATCTCCCAATAGTTTGCCGGGAAACATCGATTCTTCCGATCTAGAAAGAGACAGAGATAGACGATCCGCGTTATGTTAAATATTTCAAGGTTCCCGATTCCACAAAATTATAAAAAGTATACGGCTGTGTAGCGGGGATCAAAGCGAGTAATTTCATGTATAAAGTTTAATTAATCTCCCAATAGTTTGCCGGGAAACATCGATTATTCCGATCTAGAAAGAGACAGAGACAGTCGATCCGCGTTATGTTAAATATTTCAAGGTTACCGATTCCATAAAATTATAAAAAGTATACGGCTGTGTAGCGGGGATCAAAACGAGTAATTTCATGTATAAAGTTTAATTAAACTCCCAATAGTTTGCCGGGAAACATCGATTATTCCGATCTAGAAAGAGACAGAGACAGTCGATCCGCGTTATGTTAAATATTTCAAGGTTCCCGATTCCACAAAATTATAAAAAGTATACGGCTGTGTAGCGGGGATCAAAACGAGTAATTTCGTGTATAAAGTTTAATTAAACTCCCATTAGTTTGCCGGGAAACATCGATTCTTCCGATCTAGAAAGAGACAGAGACAGTCGATCCGCGTTATGTTAAATATTTCAAGGTTACCGATTCCATAAAATTATAAAAAGTATACGGCTGTGTAGCGGGGATCAAAACGAGTAATTTCATGTATAAAGTTTAATTAAACTCCCAATAGTTTGCCGGGAAACATCGATTCTTCCGATCTAGAAAGAGACAGAGATAGACGATCCGCGTTATGTTAAATATTTCAAGGTTCCCGATTCCACAAAATTATAAAAAGTATACGGCTGTGTAGCAGGGATCAAAACGAGTAATTTCGTGTATAAAGTTTAATTAAACTCCCATTAGTTTGCCGGGAAACATCGATTCTTCCGATCTAGAAAGAGACAGAGACAGTCGATCCGCGTTATGATAAATATTTCAAGGTTCCCAATTCCACAAAATTATAAAAAGCATACGGCTGTGTAGCGGGGATCAAAACGAGTAATTTCATGTATAAAGTTTAATTAATCTCCCAATAGTTTGCCGGGAAACATCGATTCTTCCGATCTAGAAAGAGACAGAGATAGACGATCCGCGTTATGTTAAATATTTCAAGGTTCCCGATTCCACAAAATTATAAAAAGTATACGGCTGTGTAGCGGGGATCAAAACGAGTAATTTCATGTATAAAGTTTAATTAATCTCCCAATAGTTTGCCGGGAAACATCGATTATTCCGATCTAGAAAGAGACAGAGACAGTCGATCCGCGTTATGTTAAATATTTCAAGGTTACCGATTCCATAAAATTATAAAAAGTATACGGCTGTGTAGCGGGGATCAAAACGAGTAATTTCATGTATAAAGTTTAATTAAACTCCCAATAGTTTGCCGGGAAACATCGATTATTCCGATCTAGAAAGAGACAGAGACAGTCGATCCGCGTTATGTTAAATATTTCAAGGTTCCCGATTCCACAAAATTATAAAAAGTATACGGCTGTGTAGCGGGGATCAAAACGAGTAATTTCGTGTATAAAGTTTAATTAAACTCCCATTAGTTTGCCGGGAAACATCGATTCTTCCGATCTAGAAAGAGACAGAGATAGACGATCCGCGTTATGTTAAATATTTCAAGGTTCCCGATTCCACAAAATTATAAAAAGTATACGGCTGTGTAGCGGGGATCAAAACGAGTAATTTCATGTATAAAGTTTAATTAATCTCCCAATAGTTTGCCGGGAAACATCGATTATTCCGATCTAGAAAGAGACAGAGACAGTCGATCCGCGTTATGTTAAATATTTCAAGGTTACCGATTCCATAAAATTATAAAAAGTATACGGCTGTGTAGCGGGGATCAAAACGAGTAATTTCATGTATAAAGTTTAATTAAACTCCCAATAGTTTGCCAGGAAACATCGATTATTCCGATCTAGAAAGAGACAGAGACAGTCGATCCGCGTTATGTTAAATATTTCAAGGTTCCCGATTCCACAAAATTATAAAAAGTATACGGCTGTGTAGCGGGGATCAAAACGAGTAATTTCGTGTATAAAGTTTAATTAAACTCCCATTAGTTTGCCGGGAAACATCGATTCTTCCGATCTAGAAAGAGACAGAGACAGTCGATCCGCGTTATGATAAATATTGCAAGGTTCCCGATTCCACAAAATTATAAAAAGTATACGGCTGTGTAGCGGGGATCAAAACGAGTAATTTCGTGTATAAAGTTTAATTAATATCCCATTACTTTGCCGGGAAACATCAATACTTCGATCGCGCGAGAGAGACAGAGAAACGAACAGTCTTTTTTTCGATTTACGGCTAAAATAAATTTTTCTCATTTTATTCAATAACATATTCTTGCTTAGATAACTTTTTTACATAGGGATTAAGCATTTAGAACGATATAATGTTTAAAATAAGGGCACTTTACTCTTGACATTTTACGGTTTTTTCAATTTTCTGAAAAATCCTATCATTAGATTTTTTTAAAAATACGATATTCTTGCTTAGCTAACGTTTCTACATAGGGATTAAGCATTTAGAACGAAATCTAATGTCAGAAAATGGCACTTTACTCTTGACATTTTTCGGTTTTTTCAATTTTCTGGGAAATCCTATCATTAGATTTTTTTAAAAATACGATATTCTTGCTTAACTAACGTTTTTACATAGGGATTAAGCATTTAGAACGAAACCTAATGTAGGAAAATGGTACTTTACTCTTGATCGGTACGTTGGGACTTTGAAAATATTCGGGCGTTCCAATCGCTCGTCTGTTGCATCATAGCGCGTCTCGGCGCAATCGACCGATTCGCTCGATCCATTATTTTCGATTTACGGCTAAAATAAATTTTTCTAATTTTTTTCAATAACATATTCCTGCTTAAATAACTTTTTTACATAGGGATTAAGCATTTAGAACGATACATTGTTTAAAGTAAGGGCACTTTACTCTTGACATTTTACGGTTTTTTCAATTTTCTGAAAAATCCTATCATTAGATTTTTTTAAAAATACGATATTCTTGCTTAACTAACGTTTCTACATAGGGATTAAGCATTTAGAACGAAATCTAATGTCAGAAAATGGCACTTTACTCTTGACATTTTTCGGTTTTTTCAATTTTCTGGAAAATCCTATCATTAGATTTTTTTAAAAATACGATATTCTTGCTTAACTAACGTTTTTACATAGGGATTAAGCATTTAGAACGAAATCTAATGTAGGAAAATGGTACTTTACTCTTGATCGGTACGTTGGGACTTTGAAAATATTCGGGCGTTCCAATCGCTCGTCTGTTGCATCATAGCGCGTCTCGGCGCAATCGACCGATTCGCTCGATCCATTATTTTCGATTTACGGCTAAAATAAATTTTTCTAATTTCTTTCAATAACATATTCCTGCTTAAATAACTTTTTTACATAGGGATTAAGCATTTAGAACGATACATTGTTTAAAGTAAGGGCACTTTACTCTTGACATTTTACGGTTTTTTCAATTTTCTGAAAAATCCTATCATTAGATTTTTTTAAAAATACGATATTCTTGCTTAACTAACGTTTCTACATAGGGATTAAGCATTTAGAACGAAATCTAATGTCAGAAAATGGCACTTTACTCTTGACATTTTTCGGTTTTTTCAATTTTCTGGAAAATCCTATCATTAGATTTTTTTAAAAATACGATATTCTTGCTTAACTAACGTTTTTACATAGGGATTAAGCATTTAGAACGAAATCTAATGTAGGAAAATGGTACTTTACTCTTGATCGGTACGTTGGGACTTTGAAAATATTCGGGCGTTCCAATCGCTCGTCTGTTGCATCATAGCGCGTCTCGGCGCAATCGACCGATTCGCTCGATCCATTATTTTCGATTTACGGCTAAAATAAATTTTTCTAATTTCTTTCAATAACATATTCCTGCTTAAATAACTTTTTTACATAGGGATTAAGCATTTAGAACGATACATTGTTTAAAGTAAGGGCACTTTACTCTTGACATTTTACGGTTTTTTCAATTTTCTGATAAATCCTATCATTAGATTTTTTTAAAAATACGATATTCTTGCTTAACTAACGTTTCTACATAGGGATTAAGCATTTAGAACGAAATCTAATGTCAGAAAATGGCACTTTACTCTTGACATTTTTCGGTTTTTTCAATTTTCTGGGAAATCCTATCATTAGATTTTTTTAAAAATACGATATTCTTGCTTAACTAACGTTTTTACATAGGGATTAAGCATTTAGAACGAAACCTAATGTAGGAAAATGGTACTTTACTCTTGATCGGTACGTTGGGACTTTGAAAATATTCGGGCGTTCCAATCGCTCGTCTGTTGCATCATAGCGCGTCTCGGCGCAATCGACCGATTCGCTCGATCCATTATTTTCGATTTACGGCTAAAATAAATTTTTCTAATTTTTTTCAATAACATATTCCTGCTTAAATAACTTTTTTACATAGGGATTAAGCATTTAGAACGATACATTGTTTAAAGTAAGGGCACTTTACTCTTGACATTTTACGGTTTTTTCAATTTTCTGAAAAATCCTATCATTAGATTTTTTTAAAAATACGATATTCTTGCTTAGCTAACGTTTCTACATAGGGATTAAGCATTTAGAACGAAATCTAATGTCAGAAAATGGCACTTTACTCTTGACATTTTTCGGTTTTTTCAATTTTCTGGGAAATCCTATCATTAGATTTTTTTAAAAATACGATATTCTTGCTTAACTAACGTTTTTACATAGGGATTAAGCATTTAGAACGAAACCTAATGTAGGAAAATGGTACTTTACTCTTGATCGGTACGTTGGGACTTTGAAAATATTCGGGCGTACGCGGCGCGCTCGGCGCTTCGAACAGCTCCGGTGTCCCCATTATTTTCGATTTACGGCTAAAATAAATTTTTCTAATTTTTTTCAATAACATATTCCTGCTAAAATAACTTTTTTACATAGGGATTAAGCATTTAGAACGATACATTGTTTAAAATAAGGGCACTTTACTCTTGACATTTTACGGTTTTTTCAATTTTCTGAAAAATCCTATCATTAGATTTTTTTAAAAATACGATATTCTTGCTTAACTAACGTTTCTACATAGGGATTAAGCATTTAGAACGAAATCTAATGTCAGAAAATGGCACTTTACTCTTGACATTTTTCGGTTTTTTCAATTTTCTGGAAAATCCTATCATTAGATTTTTTTAAAAATACGATATTCTTGCTTAACTAACGTTTTTACATAGGGATTAAGCATTTAGAACGAAATCTAATGTAGGAAAATGGTACTTTACTCTTGATCGGTACGTTGGGACTTTGAAAATATTCGGGCGTTCCAATCGCTCGTCTGTTGCATCATAGCGCGTCTCGGCGCAATCGACCGATTCGCTCGATCCATTATTTTCGATTTACGGCTAAAATAAATTTTTCTAATTTCTTTCAATAACATATTCCTGCTTAAATAACTTTTTTACATAGGGATTAAGCATTTAGAACGATACATTGTTTAAAGTAAGGGCACTTTACTCTTGACATTTTACGGTTTTTTCAATTTTCTGAAAAATCCTATCATTAGATTTTTTTAAAAATACGATATTCTTGCTTAACTAACGTTTCTACATAGGGATTAAGCATTTAGAACGAAATCTAATGTCAGAAAATGGCACTTTACTCTTGACATTTTTCGGTTTTTTCAATTTTCTGGAAAATCCTATCATTAGATTTTTTTAAAAATACGATATTCTTGCTTAACTAACGTTTTTACATAGGGATTAAGCATTTAGAACGAAATCTAATGTAGGAAAATGGTACTTTACTCTTGATCGGTACGTTGGGACTTTGAAAATATTCGGGCGTTCCAATCGCTCGTCTGTTGCATCATAGCGCGTCTCGGCGCAATCGACCGATTCGCTCGATCCATTATTTTCGATTTACGGCTAAAATAAATTTTTCTAATTTCTTTCAATAACATATTCCTGCTTAAATAACTTTTTTACATAGGGATTAAGCATTTAGAACGATACATTGTTTAAAGTAAGGGCACTTTACTCTTGACATTTTACGGTTTTTTCAATTTTCTGATAAATCCTATCATTAGATTTTTTTAAAAATACGATATTCTTGCTTAACTAACGTTTCTACATAGGGATTAAGCATTTAGAACGAAATCTAATGTCAGAAAATGGCACTTTACTCTTGACATTTTTCGGTTTTTTCAATTTTCTGGGAAATCCTATCATTAGATTTTTTTAAAAATACGATATTCTTGCTTAACTAACGTTTTTACATAGGGATTAAGCATTTAGAACGAAACCTAATGTAGGAAAATGGTACTTTACTCTTGATCGGTACGTTGGGACTTTGAAAATATTCGGGCGTTCCAATCGCTCGTCTGTTGCATCATAGCGCGTCTCGGCGCAATCGACCGATTCGCTCGATCCATTATTTTCGATTTACGGCTAAAATAAATTTTTCTAATTTTTTTCAATAACATATTCCTGCTTAAATAACTTTTTTACATAGGGATTAAGCATTTAGAACGATACATTGTTTAAAGTAAGGGCACTTTACTCTTGACATTTTACGGTTTTTTCAATTTTCTGAAAAATCCTATCATTAGATTTTTTTAAAAATACGATAATCTTGCTTAACTAACGTTTCTACATAGGGATTAAGCATTTAGAACGAAATCTAATGTCAGAAAATGGCACTTTACTCTTGACATTTTTCGGTTTTTTCAATTTTCTGGAAAATCCTATCATTAGATTTTTTTTAAAATACGATATTCTTGCTTAACTAACGTTTTTACATAGGGATTAAGCATTTAGAACGAAATCTAATGTAGGAAAATGGTACTTTACTCTTGATCGGTACGTTGGGACTTTGAAAATATTCGGGCGTTCCAATCGCTCGTCTGTTGCATCATAGCGCGTCTCGGCGCAATCGACCGATTCGCTCGATCCATTATTTTCGATTTACGGCTAAAATAAATTTTTCTAATTTTTTTCAATAACATATTCCTGCTAAAATAACTTTTTTACATAGGGATTAAGCATTTAGAACGATACATTGTTTAAAATAAGGGCACTTTACTCTTGACATTTTACGGTTTTTTCAATTTTCTGAAAAATCCTATCATTAGATTTTTTTAAAAATACGATATTCTTGCTTAACTAACGTTTCTACATAGGGATTAAGCATTTAGAACGAAATCTAATGTCAGAAAATGGCACTTTACTCTTGACATTTTTCGGTTTTTTCAATTTTCTGGAAAATCCTATCATTAGATTTTTTTTAAAATACGATATTCTTGCTTAACTAACGTTTTTACATAGGGATTAAGCATTTAGAACGAAATCTAATGTAGGAAAATGGTACTTTACTCTTGATCGGTACGTTGGGACTTTGAAAATATTCGGGCGTACGCGGCGCGCTCGGCGCTTCGAACAGCTCCGGTGTCCCCATTATTTTCGATTTACGGCTAAAATAAATTTTTCTAATTTTTTTCAATAACATATTCCTGCTAAAATAACTTTTTTACATAGGGATTAAGCATTTAGAACGATACATTGTTTAAAATAAGGGCACTTTACTCTTGACATTTTACGGTTTTTTCAATTTTCTGAAAAATCCTATCATTAGATTTTTTTAAAAATACGATATTCTTGCTTAACTAACGTTTCTACATAGGGATTAAGCATTTAGAACGAAATCTAATGTCAGAAAATGGCACTTTACTCTTGACATTTTTCGGTTTTTTCAATTTTCTGGAAAATCCTATCATTAGATTTTTTTAAAAATACGATATTCTTGCTTAACTAACGTTTTTACATAGGGATTAAGCATTTAGAACGAAATCTAATGTAGGAAAATGGTACTTTACTCTTGATCGGTACGTTGGGACTTTGAAAATATTCGGGCGTTCCAATCGCTCGTCTGTTGCATCATAGCGCGTCTCGGCGCAATCGACCGATTCGCTCGATCCATTATTTTCGATTTACGGCTAAAATAAATTTTTCTAATTTTTTTCAATAACATATTCCTGCTTAAATAACTTTTTTACATAGGGATTAAGCATTTAGAACGATACATTGTTTAAAGTAAGGGCACTTTACTCTTGACATTTTACGGTTTTTTCAATTTTCTGAAAAATCCTATCATTAGATTTTTTTAAAAATACGATATTCTTGCTTAACTAACGTTTCTACATAGGGATTAAGCATTTAGAACGAAATCTAATGTCAGAAAATGGCACTTTACTCTTGACATTTTTCGGTTTTTTCAATTTTCTGGGAAATCCTATCATTAGATTTTTTTAAAAATACGATATTCTTGCTTAACTAACGTTTTTACATAGGGATTAAGCATTTAGAACGAAATCTAATGTAGGAAAATGGTACTTTACTCTTGATCGGTACGTTGGGACTTTGAAAATATTCGGGCGTTCCAATCGCTCGTCTGTTGCATCATAGCGCGTCTCGGCGCAATCGACCGATTCGCTCGATCCATTATTTTCGATTTACGGCTAAAATAAATTTTTCTAATTTTTTTCAATAACATATTCCTGCTTAAATAACTTTTTTACATAGGGATTAAGCATTTAGAACGATACATTGTTTAAAGTAAGGGCACTTTACTCTTGACATTTTACGGTTTTTTCAATTTTCTGAAAAATCCTATCATTAGATTTTTTTAAAAATACGATATTCTTGCTTAACTAACGTTTCTACATAGGGATTAAGCATTTAGAACGAAATCTAATGTCAGAAAATGGCACTTTACTCTTGACATTTTTCGGTTTTTTCAATTTTCTGGAAAATCCTATCATTAGATTTTTTTTAAAATACGATATTCTTGCTTAACTAACGTTTTTACATAGGGATTAAGCATTTAGAACGAAATCTAATGTAGGAAAATGGTACTTTACTCTTGATCGGTACGTTGGGACTTTGAAAATATTCGGGCGTACGCGGCGCGCTCGGCGCTTCGAACAGCTCCGGTGTCCCCATTATTTTCGATTTACGGCTAAAATAAATTTTTCTAATTTTTTTCAATAACATATTCCTGCTAAAATAACTTTTTTACATAGGGATTAAGCATTTAGAACGATACATTGTTTAAAATAAGGGCACTTTACTCTTGACATTTTACGGTTTTTTCAATTTTCTGAAAAATCCTATCATTAGATTTTTTTAAAAATACGATATTCTTGCTTAACTAACGTTTCTACATAGGGATTAAGCATTTAGAACGAAATCTAATGTCAGAAAATGGCACTTTACTCTTGACATTTTTCGGTTTTTTCAATTTTCTGGGAAATCCTATCATTAGATTTTTTTAAAAATACGATATTCTTGCTTAACTAACGTTTTTACATAGGGATTAAGCATTTAGAACGAAATCTAATGTAGGAAAATGGTACTTTACTCTTGATCGGTACGTTGGGACTTTGAAAATATTCGGGCGTTCCAATCGCTCGTCTGTTGCATCATAGCGCGTCTCGGCGCAATCGACCGATTCGCTCGATCCATTATTTTCGATTTACGGCTAAAATAAATTTTTCTAATTTTTTTCAATAACATATTCCTGCTTAAATAACTTTTTTACATAGGGATTAAGCATTTAGAACGATACATTGTTTAAAGTAAGGGCACTTTACTCTTGACATTTTACGGTTTTTTCAATTTTCTGAAAAATCCTATCATTAGATTTTTTTAAAAATACGATATTCTTGCTTAACTAACGTTTCTACATAGGGATTAAGCATTTAGAACGAAATCTAATGTCAGAAAATGGCACTTTACTCTTGACATTTTTCGGTTTTTTCAATTTTCTGGGAAATCCTATCATTAGATTTTTTTAAAAATACGATATTCTTGCTTAACTAACGTTTTTACATAGGGATTAAGCATTTAGAACGAAATCTAATGTAGGAAAATGGTACTTTACTCTTGATCGGTACGTTGGGACTTTGAAAATATTCGGGCGTTCCAATCGCTCGTCTGTTGCATCATAGCGCGTCTCGGCGCAATCGACCGATTCGCTCGATCCATTATTTTCGATTTACGGCTAAAATAAATTTTTCTAATTTTTTTCAATAACATATTCCTGCTTAAATAACTTTTTTACATAGGGATTAAGCATTTAGAACGATACATTGTTTAAAGTAAGGGCACTTTACTCTTGACATTTTACGGTTTTTTCAATTTTCTGAAAAATCCTATCATTAGATTTTTTTAAAAATACGATAATCTTGCTTAACTAACGTTTCTACATAGGGTTTAAGCATTTAGAACGAAATCTAATGTCAGAAAATGGCACTTTACTCTTGACATTTTTCGGTTTTTTCAATTTTCTGGAAAATCCTATCATTAGATTTTTTTTAAAATACGATATTCTTGCTTAACTAACGTTTTTACATAGGGATTAAGCATTTAGAACGAAATCTAATGTAGGAAAATGGTACTTTACTCTTGATCGGTACGTTGGGACTTTGAAAATATTCGGGCGTACGCGGCGCGCTCGGCGCTTCGAACAGCTCCGGTGTCCCCATTATTTTCGATTTACGGCTAAAATAAATTTTTCTAATTTTTTTCAATAACATATTCCTGCTAAAATAACTTTTTTACATAGGGATTAAGCATTTAGAACGATACATTGTTTAAAATAAGGGCACTTTACTCTTGACATTTTACGGTTTTTTCAATTTTCTGAAAAATCCTATCATTAGATTTTTTTAAAAATACGATATTCTTGCTTAACTAACGTTTCTACATAGGGATTAAGCATTTAGAACGAAATCTAATGTCAGAAAATGGCACTTTACTCTTGACATTTTTCGGTTTTTTCAATTTTCTGGAAAATCCTATCATTAGATTTTTTTAAAAATACGATATTCTTGCTTAACTAACGTTTTTACATAGGGATTAAGCATTTAGAACGAAATCTAATGTAGGAAAATGGTACTTTACTCTTGATCGGTACGTTGGGACTTTGAAAATATTCGGGCGTTCCAATCGCTCGTCTGTTGCATCATAGCGCGTCTCGGCGCAATCGACCGATTCGCTCGATCCATTATTTTCGATTTACGGCTAAAATAAATTTTTCTAATTTTTTTCAATAACATATTCCTGCTTAAATAACTTTTTTACATAGGGATTAAGCATTTAGAACGATACATTGTTTAAAGTAAGGGCACTTTACTCTTGACATTTTACGGTTTTTTCAATTTTCTGAAAAATCCTATCATTAGATTTTTTTAAAAATACGATATTCTTGCTTAACTAACGTTTCTACATAGGGATTAAGCATTTAGAACGAAATCTAATGTCAGAAAATGGCACTTTACTCTTGACATTTTACGGTTTTTTCAATTTTCTGAAAAATCCTATCATTAGATTTTTTTAAAAATACGATATTCTTGCTTAACTAACGTTTCTACATAGGGATTAAGCATTTAGAACGAAATCTAATGTCAGAAAATGGCACTTTACTCTTGACATTTTTCGGTTTTTTCAATTTTCTGGGAAATCCTATCATTAGATTTTTTTAAAAATACGATATTCTTGCTTAACTAACGTTTTTACATAGGGATTAAGCATTTAGAACGAAATCTAATGTAGGAAAATGGTACTTTACTCTTGATCGGTACGTTGGGACTTTGAAAATATTCGGGCGTTCCAATCGCTCGTCTGTTGCATCATAGCGCGTCTCGGCGCAATCGACCGATTCGCTCGATCCATTATTTTCGATTTACGGCTAAAATAAATTTTTCTAATTTCTTTCAATAACATATTCCTGCTTAAATAACTTTTTTACATAGGGATTAAGCATTTAGAACGATACATTGTTTAAAATAAGGGCACTTTACTCTTGACATTTTACGGTTTTTTCAATTTTCTGAAAAATCCTATCATTAGATTTTTTTAAAAATACGATATTCTTGCTTAGCTAACGTTTCTACATAGGGATTAAGCATTTAGAACGAAATCTAATGTCAGAAAATGGCACTTTACTCTTGACATTTTTCGGTTTTTTCAATTTTCTGGAAAATCCTATCATTAGATTTTTTTAAAAATACGATATTCTTGCTTAACTAACGTTTTTACATAGGGATTAAGCATTTAGAACGAAATCTAATGTAGGAAAATGGTACTTTACTCTTGATCGGTACGTTGGGACTTTGAAAATATTCGGGCGTTCCAATCGCTCGTCTGTTGCATCATAGCGCGTCTCGGCGCAATCGACCGATTCGCTCGATCCATTATTTTCGATTTACGGCTAAAATAAATTTTTCTAATTTTTTTCAATAACATATTCCTGCTTAAATAACTTTTTTACATAGGGATTAAGCATTTAGAACGATACATTGTTTAAAGTAAGGGCACTTTACTCTTGACATTTTACGGTTTTTTCAATTTTCTGAAAAATCCTATCATTAGATTTTTTTAAAAATACGATAATCTTGCTTAACTAACGTTTCTACATAGGGATTAAGCATTTAGAACGAAATCTAATGTCAGAAAATGGCACTTTACTCTTGACATTTTTCGGTTTTTTCAATTTTCTGGAAAATCCTATCATTAGATTTTTTTTAAAATACGATATTCTTGCTTAACTAACGTTTTTACATAGGGATTAAGCATTTAGAACGAAATCTAATGTAGGAAAATGGTACTTTACTCTTGATCGGTACGTTGGGACTTTGAAAATATTCGGGCGTACGCGGCGCGCTCGGCGCTTCGAACAGCTCCGGTGTCCCCATTATTTTCGATTTACGGCTAAAATAAATTTTTCTAATTTTTTTCAATAACATATTCCTGCTAAAATAACTTTTTTACATAGGGATTAAGCATTTAGAACGATACATTGTTTAAAATAAGGGCACTTTACTCTTGACATTTTACGGTTTTTTCAATTTTCTGAAAAATCCTATCATTAGATTTTTTTAAAAATACGATATTCTTGCTTAACTAACGTTTCTACATAGGGATTAAGCATTTAGAACGAAATCTAATGTCAGAAAATGGCACTTTACTCTTGACATTTTTCGGTTTTTTCAATTTTCTGGAAAATCCTATCATTAGATTTTTTTAAAAATACGATATTCTTGCTTAACTAACGTTTTTACATAGGGATTAAGCATTTAGAACGAAATCTAATGTAGGAAAATGGTACTTTACTCTTGATCGGTACGTTGGGACTTTGAAAATATTCGGGCGTTCCAATCGCTCGTCTGTTGCATCATAGCGCGTCTCGGCGCAATCGACCGATTCGCTCGATCCATTATTTTCGATTTACGGCTAAAATAAATTTTTCTAATTTTTTTCAATAACATATTCCTGCTTAAATAACTTTTTTACATAGGGATTAAGCATTTAGAACGATACATTGTTTAAAGTAAGGGCACTTTACTCTTGACATTTTACGGTTTTTTCAATTTTCTGAAAAATCCTATCATTAGATTTTTTTAAAAATACGATAATCTTGCTTAACTAACGTTTCTACATAGGGATTAAGCATTTAGAACGAAATCTAATGTCAGAAAATGGCACTTTACTCTTGACATTTTTCGGTTTTTTCAATTTTCTGGAAAATCCTATCATTAGATTTTTTTTAAAATACGATATTCTTGCTTAACTAACGTTTTTACATAGGGATTAAGCATTTAGAACGAAATCTAATGTAGGAAAATGGTACTTTACTCTTGATCGGTACGTTGGGACTTTGAAAATATTCGGGCGTACGCGGCGCGCTCGGCGCTTCGAACAGCTCCGGTGTCCCCATTATTTTCGATTTACGGCTAAAATAAATTTTTCTAATTTTTTTCAATAACATATTCCTGCTAAAATAACTTTTTTACATAGGGATTAAGCATTTAGAACGATACATTGTTTAAAATAAGGGCACTTTACTCTTGACATTTTACGGTTTTTTCAATTTTCTGAAAAATCCTATCATTAGATTTTTTTAAAAATACGATATTCTTGCTTAACTAACGTTTCTACATAGGGATTAAGCATTTAGAACGAAATCTAATGTCAGAAAATGGCACTTTACTCTTGACATTTTTCGGTTTTTTCAATTTTCTGGAAAATCCTATCATTAGATTTTTTTAAAAATACGATATTCTTGCTTAACTAACGTTTTTACATAGGGATTAAGCATTTAGAACGAAATCTAATGTAGGAAAATGGTACTTTACTCTTGATCGGTACGTTGGGACTTTGAAAATATTCGGGCGTTCCAATCGCTCGTCTGTTGCATCATAGCGCGTCTCGGCGCAATCGACCGATTCGCTCGATCCATTATTTTCGATTTACGGCTAAAATAAATTTTTCTAATTTTTTTCAATAACATATTCCTGCTTAAATAACTTTTTTACATAGGGATTAAGCATTTAGAACGATACATTGTTTAAAGTAAGGGCACTTTACTCTTGACATTTTACGGTTTTTTCAATTTTCTGAAAAATCCTATCATTAGATTTTTTTAAAAATACGATAATCTTGCTTAACTAACGTTTCTACATAGGGATTAAGCATTTAGAACGAAATCTAATGTCAGAAAATGGCACTTTACTCTTGACATTTTTCGGTTTTTTCAATTTTCTGGAAAATCCTATCATTAGATTTTTTTTAAAATACGATATTCTTGCTTAACTAACGTTTTTACATAGGGATTAAGCATTTAGAACGAAATCTAATGTAGGAAAATGGTACTTTACTCTTGATCGGTACGTTGGGACTTTGAAAATATTCGGGCGTACGCGGCGCGCTCGGCGCTTCGAACAGCTCCGGTGTCCCCATTATTTTCGATTTACGGCTAAAATAAATTTTTCTAATTTTTTTCAATAACATATTCCTGCTAAAATAACTTTTTTACATAGGGATTAAGCATTTAGAACGATACATTGTTTAAAATAAGGGCACTTTACTCTTGACATTTTACGGTTTTTTCAATTTTCTGAAAAATCCTATCATTAGATTTTTTTAAAAATACGATATTCTTGCTTAACTAACGTTTCTACATAGGGATTAAGCATTTAGAACGAAATCTAATGTCAGAAAATGGCACTTTACTCTTGACATTTTTCGGTTTTTTCAATTTTCTGGGAAATCCTATCATTAGATTTTTTTAAAAATACGATATTCTTGCTTAACTAACGTTTTTACATAGGGATTAAGCATTTAGAACGAAACCTAATGTAGGAAAATGGTACTTTACTCTTGATCGGTACGTTGGGACTTTGAAAATATTCGGGCGTTCCAATCGCTCGTCTGTTGCATCATAGCGCGTCTCGGCGCAATCGACCGATTCGCTCGATCCATTATTTTCGATTTACGGCTAAAATAAATTTTTCTAATTTTTTTCAATAACATATTCCTGCTTAAATAACTTTTTTACATAGGGATTAAGCATTTAGAACGATACATTGTTTAAAATAAGGGCACTTTACTCTTGACATTTTACGGTTTTTTCAATTTTCTGAAAAATCCTATCATTAGATTTTTTTAAAAATACGATATTCTTGCTTAACTAACGTTTCTACATAGGGATTAAGCATTTAGAACGAAATCTAATGTCAGAAAATGGCACTTTACTCTTGACATTTTTCGGTTTTTTCAATTTTCTGGAAAATCCTATCATTAGATTTTTTTAAAAATACGATATTCTTGCTTAACTAACGTTTTTACATAGGGATTAAGCATTTAGAACGAAATCTAATGTAGGAAAATGGTACTTTACTCTTGATCGGTACGTTGGGACTTTGAAAATATTCGGGCGTTCCAATCGCTCGTCTGTTGCATCATAGCGCGTCTCGGCGCAATCGACCGATTCGCTCGATCCATTATTTTCGATTTACGGCTAAAATAAATTTTTCTAATTTTTTTCAATAACATATTCCTGCTTAAATAACTTTTTTACATAGGGATTAAGCATTTAGAACGATACATTGTTTAAAATAAGGGCACTTTACTCTTGACATTTTACGGTTTTTTCAATTTTCTGAAAAATCCTATCATTAGATTTTTTTAAAAATACGATATTCTTGCTTAACTAACGTTTCTACATAGGGATTAAGCATTTAGAACGAAATCTAATGTCAGAAAATGGCACTTTACTCTTGACATTTTTCGGTTTTTTCAATTTTCTGGAAAATCCTATCATTAGATTTTTTTAAAAATACGATATTCTTGCTTAACTAACGTTTTTACATAGGGATTAAGCATTTAGAACGAAATCTAATGTAGGAAAATGGTACTTTACTCTTGATCGGTACGTTGGGACTTTGAAAATATTCGGGCGTTCCAATCGCTCGTCTGTTGCATCATAGCGCGTCTCGGCGCAATCGACCGATTCGCTCGATCCATTATTTTCGATTTACGGCTAAAATAAATTTTTCTAATTTTTTTCAATAACATATTCCTGCTTAAATAACTTTTTTACATAGGGATTAAGCATTTAGAACGATACATTGTTTAAAGTAAGGGCACTTTACTCTTGACATTTTACGGTTTTTTCAATTTTCTGAAAAATCCTATCATTAGATTTTTTTAAAAATACGATATTCTTGCTTAACTAACGTTTCTACATAGGGATTAAGCATTTAGAACGAAATCTAATGTCAGAAAATGGCACTTTACTCTTGACATTTTTCGGTTTTTTCAATTTTCTGGGAAATCCTATCATTAGATTTTTTTAAAAATACGATATTCTTGCTTAACTAACGTTTTTACATAGGGATTAAGCATTTAGAACGAAACCTAATGTAGGAAAATGGTACTTTACTCTTGATCGGTACGTTGGGACTTTGAAAATATTCGGGCGTACGCGGCGCGCTCGGCGCTTCGAACAGCTCCGGTGTCCCCATTATTTTCGATTTACGGCTAAAATAAATTTTTCTAATTTTTTTCAATAACATATTCCTGCTAAAATAACTTTTTTACATAGGGATTAAGCATTTAGAACGATACATTGTTTAAAATAAGGGCACTTTACTCTTGACATTTTACGGTTTTTTCAATTTTCTGAAAAATCCTATCATTAGATTTTTTTAAAAATACGATATTCTTGCTTAACTAACGTTTCTACATAGGGATTAAGCATTTAGAACGAAATCTAATGTCAGAAAATGGCACTTTACTCTTGACATTTTTCGGTTTTTTCAATTTTCTGGAAAATCCTATCATTAGATTTTTTTAAAAATACGATATTCTTGCTTAACTAACGTTTTTACATAGGGATTAAGCATTTAGAACGAAATCTAATGTAGGAAAATGGTACTTTACTCTTGATCGGTACGTTGGGACTTAGAAAATATTCGGCCGTACGCGGCGCGTCTCGGCGCTTCGAACAGCTCCGGTGTCCCCATTATTTTCGATTTACGGCTAAAATAAATTTTTCTAATTTTTTTCAATTACATATTCTTGCTTAGATAACTTTTTTACATAGGGATTAAGCATTTAGAACGACATATTGTTTAAAATAATGGTACTTTACTCTTGTGATTTTTCGGTTTTTTTTGATTATTTTGAAAAATAAATTTTTGTAATTTTTTTAAATACGATATTCGTGATCAGTGAACGATTTCACATATGGATTAAGCATTTAGAATCGTGCGGAAGCGTTATTAA
>NW_027476287.1:280000-290000 GCF_051020955.1 Megalopta genalis
GGAAGTCGGAATCCGCTAAGGAGTGTGTAACAACTCACCTGCCGAAGCAACTAGCCCTGAAAATGGATGGCGCTGAAGCGTCGCGCCTATACTCCACCGTCAGTGGTATGTGTGAAGCGGGGCAATTTATTGTCCTCTATGAAGCTCTGACGAGTAGGAGGGTCGCGACGGTGTGCGCAGAAGGGTCTGGGCGTGAGCCTGCCTGGAGCCGCCGTCGGCGCAGATCTTGGTGGTAGTAGCAAATACTCCAGCGAGGCCCTGGAGGACTGACGTGGAGAAGGGTTTCGTGTGAACAGCCGTTGCACACGAGTCAGTCGATCCTAAGCCCTAAGAGAAATCCTATGTAGATGAGGTGTCCTAAGACGTTAAACACTTGTAAAAAAAACGCAGCTATTTTATTATTTTTTTTATTATTATATAAATCGCAGCATATTTTGTTATTATATACATGCACAAAAAACACCCATTGGGCGAAAGGGAATCCGGTTTCTATTCCGGAACCCGGCAGCGGAACCGCATACCATTCGGGCCCTCGTAAGAGTGTTCGTCGGGGTAACCCAAAATGACCTGGAGACGCCGTCGGGAGATCCGGGGAGAGTTTTCTTTTCTGTATAAGCGTTCGAGTTCCCTGGAAACCTCTAGCAGGGAGATAGGGTTTGGAACGCGAAGAGCACCGCAGTTGCGGCGGTGTCCGGATCATCCCCTCGGACCTTGAAAATCCAGGAGAGGGCCACGTGGAGGTGTCGCGCCGGTTCGTACCCATATCCGCAGCAGGTCTCCAAGGTAAAGAGCCTCTAGTCGATAGATTAATGTAGGTAAGGGAAGTCGGCAAATTGGATCCGTAACTTCGGGATAAGGATTGGCTCTGAGGAGCGGGGCGTGTCGGGCTTGGTCGGGAAGCGGGTCTGGCTGACGTGCCGGGCCTGGGCGAGGTGAACGGCTCTCGTGGCTGGGATCCGAGCTCGGTCCCGTGCCTTGGCCTCCCGCGGGACGGTGATGCGTAATATAGACCTCTTGTTAGGTCCATTAGCCTCTCCCGTCCTAGTCGCACAGGTACCTCCTCGTGGTTCCCGACGGTAACGTGATGTATTGTTTGGACCTGTCCATTCAGTGCATTGCGGCTAAATTCTGTGCGACACGACGTGCTGCCTAGCAGTAATGAGCCGCTGTAAGGGTGCAGCCCACCCAAATGGCCTGCCTTCGCGCTAATGTGGCGGCGGCTCTAGTCACTTTGAGGGAGGCATGTTATGGGTCATGGGGTTGCCACCCCCATGGCTCTATTGTCGTAGGCCCGAAAAATCAAAAGAAAGATTATGGGTCAAGTGACCCATTGTCGGCGGGCCCTCGGGCCACTCGGATCGCCGACCCTACGACAGCGGCCACAGTGGATCGGAGTGTCTGTCCGACGACCTCCAGAAATAAACCCAACCAGTCCAGTAACGACGCACAACATCTTGCGTCACGGGGGGCACTACATCCATGTCCCCATTGTTCGCGATCCTTTCCCACTTCCATCGGGTTAGGGGTCCATGTGAGGAGGGCTCATCCGGACGAGGCCAACCAACGAGTGCAGGTGGCCGTAAAGAAGGTTAGGTGGACTCAGGAAGAGACTGAGATGGTGGCGGCGGCTGAGGCGCTTGCGAGTGTGCAGGGCAACGTCAAATTTATGAACGAACATCTGCTGACGGTCTTCGACAATAAATTCAGTCTTGATCGACTGAAGGGCCTCAGAAAGAAATTGACGTATAAAGCTCTTGTTACACAGAAGATCGGTGTATGCCGCGAGCGTGGAACTGCCGTTGAGTCTCAACCTTCAACCCCCAGTGTCACTCAACATCATGACACAAGTCATCGACAGGCGGATTCGCCTACTCCTGTTCAGGAGCACTCTGCGTCGGCACAGCAACATCAGTGCCAATATATTGACGCTATCCGTAAGCTGATTGATCCGGCCGAAAGGGTGAAATCCCATGAAGCGGAGGAACTCGTAAGTCTTGCGAGAACGGTTCTTAATCGAGAACCAATAACACCGAGTGCTTGTTGTCGATGGCTTCAACGAGTCTTTCCGACGCCTTCTGCGAAAGTAAAGGAGCGGAGAACGCCACTGCTCCGGCCACCTAAAGCTGCACCTGCCGGGCCCGTGCCGGGGTGGAGACTGAGGAGAAGGGAGTATGCGGCCATGCAGGAACTCTGGAAGAAGGACATGTCTCGCGCGGCCAGGCTTGTACTGGATGGCCCGGTGCAGGCTCAAACACCAACCGTTGGCGAGATGGTGGAGTACTGGACACCTATGCTCACCAGTCCTTCTGTCCCCATTGAACACCTTCATCCAGTTCAGGAAAGGGAGGACCTGCATTGGATCGCTGAGCCGGTTCGTGGCCATGAGATCCAGGCCAATGAGATCCCGCTCTCCTCGGCATCGGGTCTCGATAACATCTCGAGCAGGCAATGGAGGAGTGTGCCAGTAGTTCTAAGAACCTTATTTTATAATGTCATCCTTGCGGTAGGGGCATTTCCATCTGAGCTCCTCATCAGCAGGACGGTATTTATCCCTAAGAAGGACGGAAGCTCAACACCATCCGAGTTCCGTCCTATAAGTGTGGCTTCAGTCGTCGTTCGTCAGCTGCATAAAATCTTGGCGGTGAGATTGGCAAAAGCCGGTCTCATCGATGAGCGGCAACGAGGAGTACACGATGGCTGTGCTGAGAACGTTCTTGTACTATCAACTGCCCTTCGTGACGCACGGAGCTGCTTAAAGCAGCTTCACGTTGTGTCCTTAGATGTGGCCAAGGCGTTTGACAGCGTTAGTCACCATGCCATAACATCGGCACTAAGGGGATTGGGACTCCCGGAGCTCTTTGTGAGGTACATAACAGCGACGTACCATAATAGCCGAACCGTGCTTCAGGTCCGTGGAGAGACATCGGATCCGATCCGGGTAGCGAGGGGTGTGCGGCAGGGCGATCCCTTGTCGTCCCTGCTATTCTCGATCGTCATGGACCGGGTGATAAGGGTGTTACCCGAGGAGGTCGGCTATGTTATCAGGGAGCAAAGGGTCAATATACTGGCGTATGCGGATGACCTGATCTTGTTCGCGTCCTCCGTTTCAGGAATGCAGGGCATGCTTCGAACGGCTGAGGAAGAGGCACGAAAGTACGGGTTGGAATTCAACTCCGATAAATGTCTGGCTATGTCCATCCAGATCGCTGGTAAAGAAAAGAAGTACAAGATACTCTCCGCCAGCAAATTTGAGGTCAACGGTCGGTCTATAAAACAACTGGGACCTACCGAGGGCTTCCGATATCTGGGCATTAAGATCTCGCCAATGGGTATTGAAAAACCTGGGGGCAAGCTAGACAGAGAGTTGGCCAATATCACCAAGGCGCCACTCAAGCCTCAACAGCGCCTCAAGATCTTGCGCTGTTTCCTCATTCCGCGTTTTTATCACCAGCTGGTTTTGACAAGATGCCCACTTAAAATCTTGAAGGCATTAGATAAACAGACGCGGCTGGCCGTTCGAAGGTGGTTGCGTCTGCCCAAAGATGTACCACTTGGGTATTTCCACGCCAGTTGCAGGGAGGGTGGACTTGGCATCCCCGCGTTTCGAACATCGATACCGGGTATGATGCACGCCAGGTTAACATCAATGGCGAGGTCCTCCTGTGCGGCTGCAAGAGATGCCTCCCAACATCCGGCGGTGGTGGCAGCGGTTCGACGGGCGGAGAGTGCTCTGACTATCCAAGGTCGGGCGCTCTTTCGACCTGAGGATCGTGCCAAATACTGGGCATCTTTACTCCATCAGTCTAACGATGGAGGAGAATTGCGTGAGGCTGCTAAAGTCATCGATAGCAGCTCTTGGGTTGACGCCTGTTCTGCGGGGATCCCCGGCAGGGATTACGTGCAATATCACCATGTACGTATTAACGCCCTGCCCACCAGAGTAAGAACATCAAGAGGCCGTCGTGGGAATGGGGCTCCTGTGTTGTGTCGTGCTGGGTGCGCCGTAACGGAGACGGCGGCACACATAGTGCAGGGATGTCATCGGACTCATGGGGGTCGAATACTCAGACACGATGCCATATGCCGAATCGTAGCATTTGGTCTGAGGCAGAGTGGGTGGAGGGTTAGGGAGAATCCGCATTATGTCCTGCAGTCGGGTCTGCAGAAGCCTGATTTGGTGGCCTTTAAGGATGGAGCTGTCAGGGTCATCGACAGCCAGGTCGTTAGCGGTGCGACGTCGCTTAATGATGCACATGCGAGGAAGGTCGCTAAATACGACACCCCGCTGTTAAGGCATCGCGTCGCCCAGGAATTTGGGGTTTTGGCGGGGGCTGTTAGAGTGACGTCGGTCACCATCTCCTGGCGCGGCGTGTGGGCATCGCTCTCGGCTGAATCGATCTCCGCACTAGGACTCAAAGGGCTCTTAAGATCAATAACTACGAGGGCCCTTCAGGGATCGCACACGAACTGGACAAGATGGAATAAGATGACAAACAACATCTGTCATCCGGGTAATAGGGAGGGCGTTGGGTGATCGCCCGATTCACGGCCACTGTAATGGGCAACCTGGGCCCCAACATCGCAAATTCGGCACCAGGAAATAAAGCCGTCCTCCGCCATAACATCTAGGCGTGAGAAGAGAGAGGTTTTTAGTGGGTATAAGGAATCCCACACTACCACGTCGAAGAATTCCGTGGTGTCTATAAAAGATTTTCCTCTCTATAAAAAAAAAAAAAAAAAAATAGCCAAATGCCTCGTCATCTAATTAGTGACGCGCATGAATGGATTAACGAGATTCCCATCTGTCCCTATCTAGGGAACTGCCGCCAGGTGTCGTAGCGAGTGTACGCGTCGTCACGCCGTGCTCCGTGTTACATCGATAAAAAGTGGTTAAATCAGCCGTAAAAATTATAAACAGTGCATTAGAGTGAAGTGCTAGTGGAGAGGATCAGTTCGTGATATAAATTGTGGAAATCGGTTCGAAATTGACAAAATTATAGCGAGTGAAAGTTGACATACGGATCGCCACGTGTTTTGACACGCCGGTGTTCGGGGTCCGATTCCGGCGAAAATAGAGACCGTATTGCAAATCTGATTACGTCAGAATTAATTGCTAGCGATAGCGGTTAATTTGACGTATCGCAAGTGTAAATCGGTGCAGAACTGTGGAAGTGGAAAAATCGTCCAATACATCGAGAAACAACGTACTGCCACCTCGAACTTCGAGACGCCGCCGTCGGCGTGGGCTGGCGCTGCAGTCGCGGTGTTGAGCATTCTGATTGGCTGTCGCCGGGCCGTAACAAGCTTGGAGTTTCCAGTCTACAGAGAGCATCACCGCTGCTGCCAACCTCGTAAATTTTACTAGGGTTGGCGACAGTGAACTCCCCGGGCCGAAATAACTCATCGAGTTTCCGCCACGGACTTGGGCGAACATCAGTGCGCGAAATTCGAAAGTGAATGGACAACAACAATCAGTATCCGGGCAATTGTTTAAACAATTGTTTGAACGATTTGTTTGGACAATTGTAAACAATTTTTAACAACTTTCGGACAATTTTACAAATAATTTAATAACTTTTTTTTGCGCGAAATTCGAAAGTGAATGGACAACAACAATCAGTATCCGGGCAATTGTTTAAACAATTGTTTGAACGATTTGTTTGGACAATTGTAAACAATTTTTAACAACTTTCGGACAATTTTACAAATAATTTAATAACTTTTTTTGCGCGAAATTCGAAAGTGAATGGACAACAACAAACAGTATCCGGGCAATTGTTTAAATAATTGTTAAACAATTTGTTTAGACAATTTTAAACAATCTTTAACAACTTTTGGACAATTTTTTTTTTTTTTATAAATAATTTTAATTAATAATTTTTTTTTTTTTTTTTTTTTTTTTTTTTTTTTTTTTTTTTTTTTTTTTTTTTTTTTTTTTTTTTTTTTTTTTTTTTTTTTTTTTTTTTTTTTTTTTTTTTTTTTTTTTTTCTTCTCCAACGGTGAGGGCGGTGTACTAGCCCCGACATGGAGGTTGCCTCTTCGGGTGACGGTCGCCGCATGAAGAAGAGGGTACTCTCGGACACTGACTCCGAGACCGTTGTCACCTCCGACCAGACCTTCCGGCCGCCAATGGAGACCACCCGGAAGAAGACAAAGAAGAAAAGGAAGGACAAACAACCGACCCAGGTCCAGACACCGGATCGTTCGCCGGACAAAGCGTCAGAGGAGGACACCAATGTCGTCGCGTTCAGGGCAAGCGCGGCCAAGGCGTACCGGCAGCTCATACAGACCATCACGTTGCCGCAGAACGAGATCCCGCCCTCCGTAGTGCATGCCCTGTGCACGCAGGCTACCAAGTTGCACGACTACCTGGTAAAAACGCTTGTGTATTCCAGTAAGCTGGAGGGATGCCTTGATGAAGCCGAGCTGCAGACAAAGGCGCACTCGCGCTCCTGCCAGGCCCTCCAGGAGCAAGCCGCCGCCGTCGCCGTCGCCGCTGCCGCCACCACAAGGAAGCCCCCCACGTACGCGGAGCGGGTTGGGGTCAAGTCGGCGATTGCCGCGAGGTCAACCCAAAAGCAGGACCCGCCGAATGTCGTAATCATAACACCGACGGACCAGACGAAGTACGACGACAGCGACAAGACCAAAGAGGCCGTCTTCCAACTGGTGTCCCCAAGGTCCCATGGCCTCCGGATCAAGGGAGTCCGGAAGACCCAGGGCTCCGGCGTCGCCCTGGTCACGGCCAATAGGTCCGATGTCGCCACTCTCATGGCCGACGACAAGCTCCGGGCCGCTGGACTGGTCGTGGCCCCTGCGCCGAAGAGGAGCCCCAGGATCATCATCTTCGACGTTCCCCGGACCCAAGACGATAAGGAAATCATCGCGGACGTAGCCGATCAAAACCTCGGGAAGGAAGAGGCCGCCGTGGTCAAGAGGGAGATGAGCCTGGTGTTCAAGAGTGGAGACAAGGCCAGAGACAGGTGCAACCTGGTGTTTGAAGTCTCCAGACGCGCCCGCGACCTCCTGGTGCCCAAGGAGAGGCTTTACATCGGCTGGAGCTGCTGTCGAGTCCAGGACCACCTCACTGTTACGAGATGCTACAAGTGTCAGGGCTTCGGACACCCAGCTAAATTCTGCAGGGCAGAAAGGGAGGTCTGCGGCCACTGCGCCGAAGCGGGGCACAATTTCAAGGAGTGCCCGAAGAAGGACAGGCAGGCCACTTGCGCCAACTGCTCAAGGGCAGGAAAGAGCTCCACACACTGTGTCACGAGCAAAGACTGCCCTGCATACATCACAGCCATAAATCTGTCGCTCACACGCACGGATTATGGTTATTAAGCCCCACACCAAAAGCATCCCGGGCATCACGATCATGCAACATAACATGAGGTGCTCGCGTCTAGTGTCGCTGGAGGTCGACAAACTGATGGCGGACAGGCGCATCGACATCCTCCTGGCACAGGAGCCCTACTGCGTCAGGGGAAGACTCGTGGGCATTAACTCCTCAGCCACGATCATCACCGGGGCGAGGGACGGAGCGAGGGCCATGGCAGCTGTCGTTGTGCGTAACCCCAACATAGCGGCGCTCAAGATTGCGCACCTCAGTGACGAGCACTGTGCCTGTGCGGAGATCACCGGCCCCTTTGGCCGCCTGTACGTGGCCTCGGCCTACTTCCAGTGCTCGGACAGCGTGGTCCCGTACCTGGAGAGAGTGGACAGACTGGTAGCCCAGCTTCCGGGACAGAAATTGGTTCTGGGGGCCGACGTGAACGCCAAGTCCGCCCTCTGGCACTCCCAGGAACATCCACCGCACCGGACTGACGAGAGGGGCGAGCTTCTCGAGGAGAGGATCGCACAGTGGGGCCTAACGGTCCTGAACGAGCCTGGTGCCCCGCCTACCTACAGGTCCCACAGGGGCGCCTCAAATATTGACGTCACGCTCGCCTCGGGCGGGGTCCTTCCGATGGTCAGGGACTGGGGCGTCAGGGAGGGATGGACTGCCAGCGACCACGCTGTCATCCTACTACGTCTAGGACCTGACGAGATCGTCCCGAGCCGCGGGCGGGACGGGAGGTTCAACGTCGCCGCCGCCGACTGGAAGCGCTATCGGGGCGCCCTGGCCGAGCTGAGGAGGGGCCTGGACCTGACTGGATGGCTGAGCACCGACCTTGGAATTGCGCGGGCCGTCCGTGCGATACAGGACCTGGTGATCGCGGCATGCAGGGCCGTGATGAGGACCAAGACGCTCCGTGCAAGAACCGCCCCTTGGTGGACCCCCGAGCTCAACAGAGCGAAGAGGGCCACGTACTCGGCCAGAAAGCGTTACCAGCGGGAGACCAACCCGGACCTGAGGTCCGAGAAGAGAGCGACCTACCTGCGGGTTAGGCGCTCGTACCAGGACTCGGTCCACGAGGCGAAAAAGGCAAGCTGGCGGTCTTTCGTCACCGACGCTGGGAACCGCGACCCCTGGGGCGTGGTTTACAAGCTTTGCACGAGGAGGTTCACCCCGGACATGGCCCTGGCAACCACGGGCGCGACAGACGTCGCCCCAACATGGGGAGCTGCCGCGAGGGCCCTCCTTGACGCCCTCGTGCCGGACGACACCCCGGACACCACTCGGGAGCAGGAGCACCGGCGCGCCGAGGTGCTCGCCCCTGCAACAGCGCCGGACACGCCCCCGTTCACGGAGGGGGAGCTTTGGGTCGCGGTCTCGGGCATGAGGAACGGTAAGGCCCCCGGCATCGATGGTATTGAGGTGGAGGTCCTCAAGGCTTCGTACGAGATCATTCGCGGTGACCTCCTGGAGGTTTACAACGCGTGCCTCCGGCGAGGAGTCTTCCCCGAGCAGTGGAAGATCGGCTCCATTCGCGCCCTCCTAAAGGGACCTGGCAGGGACGCTGGTGACCCGGCGTCGTATCGGCCGATTTGCCTCCTGCCGGTGCTGGGGAAGTGCTTCGAGAGGCTCCTCCTTAAGAGGCTCGAGCCTGTGCTGCTGGACCCCCTACACGCGAGTGCGGACCAGTACGGATTCAGGGCCGGGAGGTCGACGACGGACGCCATACTGGGAATGAGAGGACTGGTCGCTGCCTCGGGTCGGAAGTATGTCCTGGCGCTCCTCTTCGACATCAGGGGGGCCTTTGACAATGTCTGGTGGCCCAGTGTCCTGCACCACCTCAGGGTCAGGTCCTGCCCGCGGAACCTTTATGCGGTGCTTGCGGACTGCCTCCGGGACCGCTCGGCGGTTCTCATCGGCAGGCACGAGCGGGTCAGCAAGGCGGCCACTAAGGGATGCCCCCAGGGCTCAATCCTGGGACCGGGACTATGGAACCTGGTCTTCGATGACCTGCTCCGGGAGCTGCGGAGCGCCGGGACCGGATTCGTGGCGTATGCTGATGACCTGCTGGTCATAGTCGACGGGGACAGCCGCGCCCACCTTGAGCGTGCCGGTCAGGCGATCGCGACCACCATCGAGGAGTGGTGCACAAGGGAGAAACTCGCGCTGTCCCCCGGCAAGTCCGAGATGATTCTGTTCAGGGGTTCGCTGGATGTCAGGAGGCCGCCGACCATCAGGGTCGGGGGAAAGCAGGTGCGCATGGTCAGGTCCGTCCGGTACCTCGGCGTGCATTTCGACGAGCGTCTGAGGGTCGCCACACACGCCAGGGCTATTAGGACCAAGACTATGGAAAAATTCGGCGCCTTGCTTGCCGTGGCCAGGCGGGACTGGGGCCTTAAACTCAGGTGCACGCTCACCCTCTACCGGGGTCTCTTCGTCCCCATCGCGACGTACGCGGCCGCGGCGTGGAGGGACCTTCTCACCGTGAGGGACAGGATGGAGTTGGCCAGGGCCCAACGACTCGTTCTGCTCAGGATGGCTTCGGCATACAGGACTGTGTCGACGGACGCGCTTCCGGTTCTGCTGGGCGTCCCCCCCATCGACCTGAAAATCAAGGAGGCCGATTGCAGGTACAGGCTGCGGCGCGGTTTGGACACGGCCTCG
>NW_027476287.1:295000-310000 GCF_051020955.1 Megalopta genalis
AAAGTATACGGCTGTGTAGCGGGGATCAAAACGAGTAATTTCGTGTATAAAGTTTAATTAAACTCCCATTAGTTTGCCGGGAAACATCGATTCTTCCGATCTAGAAAGAGACAGAGATAGACGATCCGCGTTATGTTAAATATTTCAAGGTTCCCGATTCCACAAAATTATAAAAAGTATACGGCTGTGTAGCGGGGATCAAAACGAGTAATTTCATGTATAAAGTTTAATTAATCTCCCAATAGTTTGCCGGGAAACATCGATTATTCCGATCTAGAAAGAGACAGAGACAGTCGATCCGCGTTATGTTAAATATTTCAAGGTTACCGATTCCATAAAATTATAAAAAGTATACGGCTGTGTAGCGGGGATCAAAACGAGTAATTTCATGTATAAAGTTTAATTAAACTCCCAATAGTTTGCCAGGAAACATCGATTATTCCGATCTAGAAAGAGACAGAGACAGTCGATCCGCGTTATGTTAAATATTTCAAGGTTCCCGATTCCACAAAATTATAAAAAGTATACGGCTGTGTAGCGGGGATCAAAACGAGTAATTTCGTGTATAAAGTTTAATTAAACTCCCATTAGTTTGCCGGGAAACATCGATTCTTCCGATCTAGAAAGAGACAGAGACAGTCGATCCGCGTTATGATAAATATTGCAAGGTTCCCGATTCCACAAAATTATAAAAAGTATACGGCTGTGTAGCGGGGATCAAAACGAGTAATTTCGTGTATAAAGTTTAATTAATATCCCATTACTTTGCCGGGAAACATCAATACTTCGATCGCGCGAGAGAGACAGAGAAACGAACAGTCTTTTTTTCGATTTACGGCTAAAATAAATTTTTCTCATTTTATTCAATAACATATTCTTGCTTAGATAACTTTTTTACATAGGGATTAAGCATTTAGAACGATATAATGTTTAAAATAAGGGCACTTTACTCTTGACATTTTACGGTTTTTTCAATTTTCTGAAAAATCCTATCATTAGATTTTTTTAAAAATACGATATTCTTGCTTAGCTAACGTTTCTACATAGGGATTAAGCATTTAGAACGAAATCTAATGTCAGAAAATGGCACTTTACTCTTGACATTTTTCGGTTTTTTCAATTTTCTGGGAAATCCTATCATTAGATTTTTTTAAAAATACGATATTCTTGCTTAACTAACGTTTTTACATAGGGATTAAGCATTTAGAACGAAACCTAATGTAGGAAAATGGTACTTTACTCTTGATCGGTACGTTGGGACTTTGAAAATATTCGGGCGTACGCGGCGCGCTCGGCGCTTCGAACAGCTCCGGTGTCCCCATTATTTTCGATTTACGGCTAAAATAAATTTTTCTAATTTTTTTCAATAACATATTCCTGCTAAAATAACTTTTTTACATAGGGATTAAGCATTTAGAACGATACATTGTTTAAAATAAGGGCACTTTACTCTTGACATTTTACGGTTTTTTCAATTTTCTGAAAAATCCTATCATTAGATTTTTTTAAAAATACGATATTCTTGCTTAACTAACGTTTCTACATAGGGATTAAGCATTTAGAACGAAATCTAATGTCAGAAAATGGCACTTTACTCTTGACATTTTTCGGTTTTTTCAATTTTCTGGAAAATCCTATCATTAGATTTTTTTAAAAATACGATATTCTTGCTTAACTAACGTTTTTACATAGGGATTAAGCATTTAGAACGAAATCTAATGTAGGAAAATGGTACTTTACTCTTGATCGGTACGTTGGGACTTTGAAAATATTCGGGCGTTCCAATCGCTCGTCTGTTGCATCATAGCGCGTCTCGGCGCAATCGACCGATTCGCTCGATCCATTATTTTCGATTTACGGCTAAAATAAATTTTTCTAATTTCTTTCAATAACATATTCCTGCTTAAATAACTTTTTTACATAGGGATTAAGCATTTAGAACGATACATTGTTTAAAGTAAGGGCACTTTACTCTTGACATTTTACGGTTTTTTCAATTTTCTGAAAAATCCTATCATTAGATTTTTTTAAAAATACGATATTCTTGCTTAACTAACGTTTCTACATAGGGATTAAGCATTTAGAACGAAATCTAATGTCAGAAAATGGCACTTTACTCTTGACATTTTTCGGTTTTTTCAATTTTCTGGAAAATCCTATCATTAGATTTTTTTAAAAATACGATATTCTTGCTTAACTAACGTTTTTACATAGGGATTAAGCATTTAGAACGAAACCTAATGTAGGAAAATGGTACTTTACTCTTGATCGGTACGTTGGGACTTTGAAAATATTCGGGCGTTCCAATCGCTCGTCTGTTGCATCATAGCGCGTCTCGGCGCAATCGACCGATTCGCTCGATCCATTATTTTCGATTTACGGCTAAAATAAATTTTTCTAATTTTTTTCAATAACATATTCCTGCTTAAATAACTTTTTTACATAGGGATTAAGCATTTAGAACGATACATTGTTTAAAGTAAGGGCACTTTACTCTTGACATTTTACGGTTTTTTCAATTTTCTGAAAAATCCTATCATTAGATTTTTTTAAAAATACGATATTCTTGCTTAACTAACGTTTCTACATAGGGATTAAGCATTTAGAACGAAATCTAATGTCAGAAAATGGCACTTTACTCTTGACATTTTTCGGTTTTTTCAATTTTCTGGAAAATCCTATCATTAGATTTTTTTAAAAATACGATATTCTTGCTTAACTAACGTTTTTACATAGGGATTAAGCATTTAGAACGAAATCTAATGTAGGAAAATGGTACTTTACTCTTGATCGGTACGTTGGGACTTTGAAAATATTCGGGCGTTCCAATCGCTCGTCTGTTGCATCATAGCGCGTCTCGGCGCAATCGACCGATTCGCTCGATCCATTATTTTCGATTTACGGCTAAAATAAATTTTTCTAATTTCTTTCAATAACATATTCCTGCTTAAATAACTTTTTTACATAGGGATTAAGCATTTAGAACGATACATTGTTTAAAGTAAGGGCACTTTACTCTTGACATTTTACGGTTTTTTCAATTTTCTGATAAATCCTATCATTAGATTTTTTTAAAAATACGATATTCTTGCTTAACTAACGTTTCTACATAGGGATTAAGCATTTAGAACGAAATCTAATGTCAGAAAATGGCACTTTACTCTTGACATTTTTCGGTTTTTTCAATTTTCTGGGAAATCCTATCATTAGATTTTTTTAAAAATACGATATTCTTGCTTAACTAACGTTTTTACATAGGGATTAAGCATTTAGAACGAAACCTAATGTAGGAAAATGGTACTTTACTCTTGATCGGTACGTTGGGACTTTGAAAATATTCGGGCGTTCCAATCGCTCGTCTGTTGCATCATAGCGCGTCTCGGCGCAATCGACCGATTCGCTCGATCCATTATTTTCGATTTACGGCTAAAATAAATTTTTCTAATTTTTTTCAATAACATATTCCTGCTTAAATAACTTTTTTACATAGGGATTAAGCATTTAGAACGATACATTGTTTAAAGTAAGGGCACTTTACTCTTGACATTTTACGGTTTTTTCAATTTTCTGAAAAATCCTATCATTAGATTTTTTTAAAAATACGATAATCTTGCTTAACTAACGTTTCTACATAGGGATTAAGCATTTAGAACGAAATCTAATGTCAGAAAATGGCACTTTACTCTTGACATTTTTCGGTTTTTTCAATTTTCTGGAAAATCCTATCATTAGATTTTTTTTAAAATACGATATTCTTGCTTAACTAACGTTTTTACATAGGGATTAAGCATTTAGAACGAAATCTAATGTAGGAAAATGGTACTTTACTCTTGATCGGTACGTTGGGACTTTGAAAATATTCGGGCGTTCCAATCGCTCGTCTGTTGCATCATAGCGCGTCTCGGCGCAATCGACCGATTCGCTCGATCCATTATTTTCGATTTACGGCTAAAATAAATTTTTCTAATTTTTTTCAATAACATATTCCTGCTAAAATAACTTTTTTACATAGGGATTAAGCATTTAGAACGATACATTGTTTAAAATAAGGGCACTTTACTCTTGACATTTTACGGTTTTTTCAATTTTCTGAAAAATCCTATCATTAGATTTTTTTAAAAATACGATATTCTTGCTTAACTAACGTTTCTACATAGGGATTAAGCATTTAGAACGAAATCTAATGTCAGAAAATGGCACTTTACTCTTGACATTTTTCGGTTTTTTCAATTTTCTGGAAAATCCTATCATTAGATTTTTTTTAAAATACGATATTCTTGCTTAACTAACGTTTTTACATAGGGATTAAGCATTTAGAACGAAATCTAATGTAGGAAAATGGTACTTTACTCTTGATCGGTACGTTGGGACTTTGAAAATATTCGGGCGTACGCGGCGCGCTCGGCGCTTCGAACAGCTCCGGTGTCCCCATTATTTTCGATTTACGGCTAAAATAAATTTTTCTAATTTTTTTCAATAACATATTCCTGCTAAAATAACTTTTTTACATAGGGATTAAGCATTTAGAACGATACATTGTTTAAAATAAGGGCACTTTACTCTTGACATTTTACGGTTTTTTCAATTTTCTGAAAAATCCTATCATTAGATTTTTTTAAAAATACGATATTCTTGCTTAACTAACGTTTCTACATAGGGATTAAGCATTTAGAACGAAATCTAATGTCAGAAAATGGCACTTTACTCTTGACATTTTTCGGTTTTTTCAATTTTCTGGAAAATCCTATCATTAGATTTTTTTAAAAATACGATATTCTTGCTTAACTAACGTTTTTACATAGGGATTAAGCATTTAGAACGAAATCTAATGTAGGAAAATGGTACTTTACTCTTGATCGGTACGTTGGGACTTTGAAAATATTCGGGCGTTCCAATCGCTCGTCTGTTGCATCATAGCGCGTCTCGGCGCAATCGACCGATTCGCTCGATCCATTATTTTCGATTTACGGCTAAAATAAATTTTTCTAATTTTTTTCAATAACATATTCCTGCTTAAATAACTTTTTTACATAGGGATTAAGCATTTAGAACGATACATTGTTTAAAGTAAGGGCACTTTACTCTTGACATTTTACGGTTTTTTCAATTTTCTGAAAAATCCTATCATTAGATTTTTTTAAAAATACGATATTCTTGCTTAACTAACGTTTCTACATAGGGATTAAGCATTTAGAACGAAATCTAATGTCAGAAAATGGCACTTTACTCTTGACATTTTTCGGTTTTTTCAATTTTCTGGGAAATCCTATCATTAGATTTTTTTAAAAATACGATATTCTTGCTTAACTAACGTTTTTACATAGGGATTAAGCATTTAGAACGAAATCTAATGTAGGAAAATGGTACTTTACTCTTGATCGGTACGTTGGGACTTTGAAAATATTCGGGCGTTCCAATCGCTCGTCTGTTGCATCATAGCGCGTCTCGGCGCAATCGACCGATTCGCTCGATCCATTATTTTCGATTTACGGCTAAAATAAATTTTTCTAATTTTTTTCAATAACATATTCCTGCTTAAATAACTTTTTTACATAGGGATTAAGCATTTAGAACGATACATTGTTTAAAGTAAGGGCACTTTACTCTTGACATTTTACGGTTTTTTCAATTTTCTGAAAAATCCTATCATTAGATTTTTTTAAAAATACGATATTCTTGCTTAACTAACGTTTCTACATAGGGATTAAGCATTTAGAACGAAATCTAATGTCAGAAAATGGCACTTTACTCTTGACATTTTTCGGTTTTTTCAATTTTCTGGAAAATCCTATCATTAGATTTTTTTTAAAATACGATATTCTTGCTTAACTAACGTTTTTACATAGGGATTAAGCATTTAGAACGAAATCTAATGTAGGAAAATGGTACTTTACTCTTGATCGGTACGTTGGGACTTTGAAAATATTCGGGCGTACGCGGCGCGCTCGGCGCTTCGAACAGCTCCGGTGTCCCCATTATTTTCGATTTACGGCTAAAATAAATTTTTCTAATTTTTTTCAATAACATATTCCTGCTAAAATAACTTTTTTACATAGGGATTAAGCATTTAGAACGATACATTGTTTAAAATAAGGGCACTTTACTCTTGACATTTTACGGTTTTTTCAATTTTCTGAAAAATCCTATCATTAGATTTTTTTAAAAATACGATATTCTTGCTTAACTAACGTTTCTACATAGGGATTAAGCATTTAGAACGAAATCTAATGTCAGAAAATGGCACTTTACTCTTGACATTTTTCGGTTTTTTCAATTTTCTGGGAAATCCTATCATTAGATTTTTTTAAAAATACGATATTCTTGCTTAACTAACGTTTTTACATAGGGATTAAGCATTTAGAACGAAATCTAATGTAGGAAAATGGTACTTTACTCTTGATCGGTACGTTGGGACTTTGAAAATATTCGGGCGTTCCAATCGCTCGTCTGTTGCATCATAGCGCGTCTCGGCGCAATCGACCGATTCGCTCGATCCATTATTTTCGATTTACGGCTAAAATAAATTTTTCTAATTTTTTTCAATAACATATTCCTGCTTAAATAACTTTTTTACATAGGGATTAAGCATTTAGAACGATACATTGTTTAAAGTAAGGGCACTTTACTCTTGACATTTTACGGTTTTTTCAATTTTCTGAAAAATCCTATCATTAGATTTTTTTAAAAATACGATATTCTTGCTTAACTAACGTTTCTACATAGGGATTAAGCATTTAGAACGAAATCTAATGTCAGAAAATGGCACTTTACTCTTGACATTTTTCGGTTTTTTCAATTTTCTGGGAAATCCTATCATTAGATTTTTTTAAAAATACGATATTCTTGCTTAACTAACGTTTTTACATAGGGATTAAGCATTTAGAACGAAATCTAATGTAGGAAAATGGTACTTTACTCTTGATCGGTACGTTGGGACTTTGAAAATATTCGGGCGTTCCAATCGCTCGTCTGTTGCATCATAGCGCGTCTCGGCGCAATCGACCGATTCGCTCGATCCATTATTTTCGATTTACGGCTAAAATAAATTTTTCTAATTTTTTTCAATAACATATTCCTGCTTAAATAACTTTTTTACATAGGGATTAAGCATTTAGAACGATACATTGTTTAAAGTAAGGGCACTTTACTCTTGACATTTTACGGTTTTTTCAATTTTCTGAAAAATCCTATCATTAGATTTTTTTAAAAATACGATAATCTTGCTTAACTAACGTTTCTACATAGGGTTTAAGCATTTAGAACGAAATCTAATGTCAGAAAATGGCACTTTACTCTTGACATTTTTCGGTTTTTTCAATTTTCTGGAAAATCCTATCATTAGATTTTTTTTAAAATACGATATTCTTGCTTAACTAACGTTT
Organism: Megalopta genalis; assembly: GCF_051020955.1. Taxonomy (NCBI): domain Eukaryota; kingdom Metazoa; phylum Arthropoda; class Insecta; order Hymenoptera; family Halictidae; genus Megalopta; species Megalopta genalis. The sequence continues at coordinate 302,383 of NW_027476287.1, forward strand.
TTACATAGGGATTAAGCATTTAGAACGAAATCTAATGTAGGAAAATGGTACTTTACTCTTGATCGGTACGTTGGGACTTTGAAAATATTCGGGCGTACGCGGCGCGCTCGGCGCTTCGAACAGCTCCGGTGTCCCCATTATTTTCGATTTACGGCTAAAATAAATTTTTCTAATTTTTTTCAATAACATATTCCTGCTAAAATAACTTTTTTACATAGGGATTAAGCATTTAGAACGATACATTGTTTAAAATAAGGGCACTTTACTCTTGACATTTTACGGTTTTTTCAATTTTCTGAAAAATCCTATCATTAGATTTTTTTAAAAATACGATATTCTTGCTTAACTAACGTTTCTACATAGGGATTAAGCATTTAGAACGAAATCTAATGTCAGAAAATGGCACTTTACTCTTGACATTTTTCGGTTTTTTCAATTTTCTGGAAAATCCTATCATTAGATTTTTTTAAAAATACGATATTCTTGCTTAACTAACGTTTTTACATAGGGATTAAGCATTTAGAACGAAATCTAATGTAGGAAAATGGTACTTTACTCTTGATCGGTACGTTGGGACTTTGAAAATATTCGGGCGTTCCAATCGCTCGTCTGTTGCATCATAGCGCGTCTCGGCGCAATCGACCGATTCGCTCGATCCATTATTTTCGATTTACGGCTAAAATAAATTTTTCTAATTTTTTTCAATAACATATTCCTGCTTAAATAACTTTTTTACATAGGGATTAAGCATTTAGAACGATACATTGTTTAAAGTAAGGGCACTTTACTCTTGACATTTTACGGTTTTTTCAATTTTCTGAAAAATCCTATCATTAGATTTTTTTAAAAATACGATATTCTTGCTTAACTAACGTTTCTACATAGGGATTAAGCATTTAGAACGAAATCTAATGTCAGAAAATGGCACTTTACTCTTGACATTTTACGGTTTTTTCAATTTTCTGAAAAATCCTATCATTAGATTTTTTTAAAAATACGATATTCTTGCTTAACTAACGTTTCTACATAGGGATTAAGCATTTAGAACGAAATCTAATGTCAGAAAATGGCACTTTACTCTTGACATTTTTCGGTTTTTTCAATTTTCTGGGAAATCCTATCATTAGATTTTTTTAAAAATACGATATTCTTGCTTAACTAACGTTTTTACATAGGGATTAAGCATTTAGAACGAAATCTAATGTAGGAAAATGGTACTTTACTCTTGATCGGTACGTTGGGACTTTGAAAATATTCGGGCGTTCCAATCGCTCGTCTGTTGCATCATAGCGCGTCTCGGCGCAATCGACCGATTCGCTCGATCCATTATTTTCGATTTACGGCTAAAATAAATTTTTCTAATTTCTTTCAATAACATATTCCTGCTTAAATAACTTTTTTACATAGGGATTAAGCATTTAGAACGATACATTGTTTAAAATAAGGGCACTTTACTCTTGACATTTTACGGTTTTTTCAATTTTCTGAAAAATCCTATCATTAGATTTTTTTAAAAATACGATATTCTTGCTTAGCTAACGTTTCTACATAGGGATTAAGCATTTAGAACGAAATCTAATGTCAGAAAATGGCACTTTACTCTTGACATTTTTCGGTTTTTTCAATTTTCTGGAAAATCCTATCATTAGATTTTTTTAAAAATACGATATTCTTGCTTAACTAACGTTTTTACATAGGGATTAAGCATTTAGAACGAAATCTAATGTAGGAAAATGGTACTTTACTCTTGATCGGTACGTTGGGACTTTGAAAATATTCGGGCGTTCCAATCGCTCGTCTGTTGCATCATAGCGCGTCTCGGCGCAATCGACCGATTCGCTCGATCCATTATTTTCGATTTACGGCTAAAATAAATTTTTCTAATTTTTTTCAATAACATATTCCTGCTTAAATAACTTTTTTACATAGGGATTAAGCATTTAGAACGATACATTGTTTAAAGTAAGGGCACTTTACTCTTGACATTTTACGGTTTTTTCAATTTTCTGAAAAATCCTATCATTAGATTTTTTTAAAAATACGATAATCTTGCTTAACTAACGTTTCTACATAGGGATTAAGCATTTAGAACGAAATCTAATGTCAGAAAATGGCACTTTACTCTTGACATTTTTCGGTTTTTTCAATTTTCTGGAAAATCCTATCATTAGATTTTTTTTAAAATACGATATTCTTGCTTAACTAACGTTTTTACATAGGGATTAAGCATTTAGAACGAAATCTAATGTAGGAAAATGGTACTTTACTCTTGATCGGTACGTTGGGACTTTGAAAATATTCGGGCGTACGCGGCGCGCTCGGCGCTTCGAACAGCTCCGGTGTCCCCATTATTTTCGATTTACGGCTAAAATAAATTTTTCTAATTTTTTTCAATAACATATTCCTGCTAAAATAACTTTTTTACATAGGGATTAAGCATTTAGAACGATACATTGTTTAAAATAAGGGCACTTTACTCTTGACATTTTACGGTTTTTTCAATTTTCTGAAAAATCCTATCATTAGATTTTTTTAAAAATACGATATTCTTGCTTAACTAACGTTTCTACATAGGGATTAAGCATTTAGAACGAAATCTAATGTCAGAAAATGGCACTTTACTCTTGACATTTTTCGGTTTTTTCAATTTTCTGGAAAATCCTATCATTAGATTTTTTTAAAAATACGATATTCTTGCTTAACTAACGTTTTTACATAGGGATTAAGCATTTAGAACGAAATCTAATGTAGGAAAATGGTACTTTACTCTTGATCGGTACGTTGGGACTTTGAAAATATTCGGGCGTTCCAATCGCTCGTCTGTTGCATCATAGCGCGTCTCGGCGCAATCGACCGATTCGCTCGATCCATTATTTTCGATTTACGGCTAAAATAAATTTTTCTAATTTTTTTCAATAACATATTCCTGCTTAAATAACTTTTTTACATAGGGATTAAGCATTTAGAACGATACATTGTTTAAAGTAAGGGCACTTTACTCTTGACATTTTACGGTTTTTTCAATTTTCTGAAAAATCCTATCATTAGATTTTTTTAAAAATACGATAATCTTGCTTAACTAACGTTTCTACATAGGGATTAAGCATTTAGAACGAAATCTAATGTCAGAAAATGGCACTTTACTCTTGACATTTTTCGGTTTTTTCAATTTTCTGGAAAATCCTATCATTAGATTTTTTTTAAAATACGATATTCTTGCTTAACTAACGTTTTTACATAGGGATTAAGCATTTAGAACGAAATCTAATGTAGGAAAATGGTACTTTACTCTTGATCGGTACGTTGGGACTTTGAAAATATTCGGGCGTACGCGGCGCGCTCGGCGCTTCGAACAGCTCCGGTGTCCCCATTATTTTCGATTTACGGCTAAAATAAATTTTTCTAATTTTTTTCAATAACATATTCCTGCTAAAATAACTTTTTTACATAGGGATTAAGCATTTAGAACGATACATTGTTTAAAATAAGGGCACTTTACTCTTGACATTTTACGGTTTTTTCAATTTTCTGAAAAATCCTATCATTAGATTTTTTTAAAAATACGATATTCTTGCTTAACTAACGTTTCTACATAGGGATTAAGCATTTAGAACGAAATCTAATGTCAGAAAATGGCACTTTACTCTTGACATTTTTCGGTTTTTTCAATTTTCTGGAAAATCCTATCATTAGATTTTTTTAAAAATACGATATTCTTGCTTAACTAACGTTTTTACATAGGGATTAAGCATTTAGAACGAAATCTAATGTAGGAAAATGGTACTTTACTCTTGATCGGTACGTTGGGACTTTGAAAATATTCGGGCGTTCCAATCGCTCGTCTGTTGCATCATAGCGCGTCTCGGCGCAATCGACCGATTCGCTCGATCCATTATTTTCGATTTACGGCTAAAATAAATTTTTCTAATTTTTTTCAATAACATATTCCTGCTTAAATAACTTTTTTACATAGGGATTAAGCATTTAGAACGATACATTGTTTAAAGTAAGGGCACTTTACTCTTGACATTTTACGGTTTTTTCAATTTTCTGAAAAATCCTATCATTAGATTTTTTTAAAAATACGATAATCTTGCTTAACTAACGTTTCTACATAGGGATTAAGCATTTAGAACGAAATCTAATGTCAGAAAATGGCACTTTACTCTTGACATTTTTCGGTTTTTTCAATTTTCTGGAAAATCCTATCATTAGATTTTTTTTAAAATACGATATTCTTGCTTAACTAACGTTTTTACATAGGGATTAAGCATTTAGAACGAAATCTAATGTAGGAAAATGGTACTTTACTCTTGATCGGTACGTTGGGACTTTGAAAATATTCGGGCGTACGCGGCGCGCTCGGCGCTTCGAACAGCTCCGGTGTCCCCATTATTTTCGATTTACGGCTAAAATAAATTTTTCTAAATTTTTTCAATAACATATTCCTGCTAAAATAACTTTTTTACATAGGGATTAAGCATTTAGAACGATACATTGTTTAAAATAAGGGCACTTTACTCTTGACATTTTACGGTTTTTTCAATTTTCTGAAAAATCCTATCATTAGATTTTTTTAAAAATACGATATTCTTGCTTAACTAACGTTTCTACATAGGGATTAAGCATTTAGAACGAAATCTAATGTCAGAAAATGGCACTTTACTCTTGACATTTTTCGGTTTTTTCAATTTTCTGGGAAATCCTATCATTAGATTTTTTTAAAAATACGATATTCTTGCTTAACTAACGTTTTTACATAGGGATTAAGCATTTAGAACGAAACCTAATGTAGGAAAATGGTACTTTACTCTTGATCGGTACGTTGGGACTTTGAAAATATTCGGGCGTTCCAATCGCTCGTCTGTTGCATCATAGCGCGTCTCGGCGCAATCGACCGATTCGCTCGATCCATTATTTTCGATTTACGGCTAAAATAAATTTTTCTAATTTTTTTCAATAACATATTCCTGCTTAAATAACTTTTTTACATAGGGATTAAGCATTTAGAACGATACATTGTTTAAAATAAGGGCACTTTACTCTTGACATTTTACGGTTTTTTCAATTTTCTGAAAAATCCTATCATTAGATTTTTTTAAAAATACGATATTCTTGCTTAACTAACGTTTCTACATAGGGATTAAGCATTTAGAACGAAATCTAATGTCAGAAAATGGCACTTTACTCTTGACATTTTTCGGTTTTTTCAATTTTCTGGAAAATCCTATCATTAGATTTTTTTAAAAATACGATATTCTTGCTTAACTAACGTTTTTACATAGGGATTAAGCATTTAGAACGAAATCTAATGTAGGAAAATGGTACTTTACTCTTGATCGGTACGTTGGGACTTTGAAAATATTCGGGCGTTCCAATCGCTCGTCTGTTGCATCATAGCGCGTCTCGGCGCAATCGACCGATTCGCTCGATCCATTATTTTCGATTTACGGCTAAAATAAATTTTTCTAATTTTTTTCAATAACATATTCCTGCTTAAATAACTTTTTTACATAGGGATTAAGCATTTAGAACGATACATTGTTTAAAATAAGGGCACTTTACTCTTGACATTTTACGGTTTTTTCAATTTTCTGAAAAATCCTATCATTAGATTTTTTTAAAAATACGATATTCTTGCTTAACTAACGTTTCTACATAGGGATTAAGCATTTAGAACGAAATCTAATGTCAGAAAATGGCACTTTACTCTTGACATTTTTCGGTTTTTTCAATTTTCTGGAAAATCCTATCATTAGATTTTTTTAAAAATACGATATTCTTGCTTAACTAACGTTTTTACATAGGGATTAAGCATTTAGAACGAAATCTAATGTAGGAAAATGGTACTTTACTCTTGATCGGTACGTTGGGACTTTGAAAATATTCGGGCGTTCCAATCGCTCGTCTGTTGCATCATAGCGCGTCTCGGCGCAATCGACCGATTCGCTCGATCCATTATTTTCGATTTACGGCTAAAATAAATTTTTCTAATTTTTTTCAATAACATATTCCTGCTTAAATAACTTTTTTACATAGGGATTAAGCATTTAGAACGATACATTGTTTAAAGTAAGGGCACTTTACTCTTGACATTTTACGGTTTTTTCAATTTTCTGAAAAATCCTATCATTAGATTTTTTTAAAAATACGATATTCTTGCTTAACTAACGTTTCTACATAGGGATTAAGCATTTAGAACGAAATCTAATGTCAGAAAATGGCACTTTACTCTTGACATTTTTCGGTTTTTTCAATTTTCTGGGAAATCCTATCATTAGATTTTTTTAAAAATACGATATTCTTGCTTAACTAACGTTTTTACATAGGGATTAAGCATTTAGAACGAAACCTAATGTAGGAAAATGGTACTTTACTCTTGATCGGTACGTTGGGACTTTGAAAATATTCGGGCGTACGCGGCGCGCTCGGCGCTTCGAACAGCTCCGGTGTCCCCATTATTTTCGATTTACGGCTAAAATAAATTTTTCTAATTTTTTTCAATAACATATTCCTGCTAAAATAACTTTTTTACATAGGGATTAAGCATTTAGAACGATACATTGTTTAAAATAAGGGCACTTTACTCTTGACATTTTACGGTTTTTTCAATTTTCTGAAAAATCCTATCATTAGATTTTTTTAAAAATACGATATTCTTGCTTAACTAACGTTTCTACATAGGGATTAAGCATTTAGAACGAAATCTAATGTCAGAAAATGGCACTTTACTCTTGACATTTTTCGGTTTTTTCAATTTTCTGGAAAATCCTATCATTAGATTTTTTTAAAAATACGATATTCTTGCTTAACTAACGTTTTTACATAGGGATTAAGCATTTAGAACGAAATCTAATGTAGGAAAATGGTACTTTACTCTTGATCGGTACGTTGGGACTTAGAAAATATTCGGCCGTACGCGGCGCGTCTCGGCGCTTCGAACAGCTCCGGTGTCCCCATTATTTTCGATTTACGGCTAAAATAAATTTTTCTAATTTTTTTCAATTACATATTCTTGCTTAGATAACTTTTTTACATAGGGATTAAGCATTTAGAACGACATATTGTTTAAAATAATGGTACTTTACTCTTGTGATTTTTCGGTTTTTTTTGATTATTTTGAAAAATAAATTTTTGTAATTTTTTTAAATACGATATTCGTGATCAGTGAACGATTTCACATATGGATTAAGCATTTAGAATCGTGCGGAAGCGTTATTAAAAAAGTTTACTCGATGCGATGGGACTTTGAAAAGTTTGTGAAAATTTTCATATTGGGAAAAAATGTGTAATTTTTTGTCTAGTTTACGGTAATGTAATTTATTTTAATGTTTACTATAAATTTTTTTTTCGTTCGTTCACGCGCTATGTTACAACAGCACGGCCGGGCGGTCTGTTGCCGCGGCGGTTTACACTCATAAGCGCGCGTGCTATTCGGCCGGCGGCGCCGGCGTCCTTGCCGGCCGTTCGGTATCTATAAGAGATACACGGTCCGTGCGAGGCGGACGGAGCAGAGCGGGTTTTGGGCCAATTCTACGATCTCGGTCGAGAAGCTGTCTCAGAGCTCCTTCGGGGCTTCGGTCCTGACTGTTTCGTGCCGTTTACGTTACGGACTTTT
>NW_027476287.1:317500-320000 GCF_051020955.1 Megalopta genalis
TATTATTTTTTTTATTATTATATAAATCGCAGCATATTTTGTTATTATATACATGCACAAAAAACACCCATTGGGCGAAAGGGAATCCGGTTTCTATTCCGGAACCCGGCAGCGGAACCGCATACCATTCGGGCCCTCGTAAGAGTGTTCGTCGGGGTAACCCAAAATGACCTGGAGACGCCGTCGGGAGATCCGGGGAGAGTTTTCTTTTCTGTATAAGCGTTCGAGTTCCCTGGAAACCTCTAGCAGGGAGATAGGGTTTGGAACGCGAAGAGCACCGCAGTTGCGGCGGTGTCCGGATCATCCCCTCGGACCTTGAAAATCCAGGAGAGGGCCACGTGGAGGTGTCGCGCCGGTTCGTACCCATATCCGCAGCAGGTCTCCAAGGTAAAGAGCCTCTAGTCGATAGATTAATGTAGGTAAGGGAAGTCGGCAAATTGGATCCGTAACTTCGGGATAAGGATTGGCTCTGAGGAGCGGGGCGTGTCGGGCTTGGTCGGGAAGCGGGTCTGGCTGACGTGCCGGGCCTGGGCGAGGTGAACGGCTCTCGTGGCTGGGATCCGAGCTCGGTCCCGTGCCTTGGCCTCCCGCGGATCTTCCTTGCTGCGAGGCTTCCGTGGCGTTTCCCATCGGTGCGGTCGTCCTCTTCGGCCGCCATTCAACGCTCAGCTCAGAACTGGCACGGACTAGGGGAATCCGACTGTCTAATTAAAACAAAGCATTGCGATGGCCCCCACGGGTGTTGACGCAATGTGATTTCTGCCCAGTGCTCTGAATGTCAACGTGAAGAAATTCAAAAAAGCGCGGGTAAACGGCGGGAGTAACCAGTGCCCAGTGCTCTTATCAGAGCTCTGGGTGGCAAAGCGTCAGCGTCCTTAAGGTGATGAGTAATTCCACCAAGTGCCTACCCCCACCTCCTCGTGGTGGGGCCGGGTGCCAATCTTCGGATTGGTAGCTAACGGGGGAGGCTATTCTCCACAACATCATGTCCACACTGAAAGGATGCGAGGGCACATGTGTCCAAATCATTTAAATTAAAAAGCGAAGTAAGGAGAGGAGCGATGGGACACTCAGTGTTCCAATAACATGAAATTTTAAGCGGAGTTAAGGGAGCGGACCTGTCAGTGTCGGACATTGGAGTTAGTAGGAACGAAAGACGACCAGGCTATACTAATGGACTACGAGTTGGAAACGAACGAGGCTTGTGCTAGGCGGGAAAAGTTTTTTTATAAATTTATTTATGGCAGAAAGCCCAAGTAATGAAGCCTCGGACACAGAGGTTCCCGGCCCTGGGACCTCTGTGGCGGACATGTCCGCTATGGATAGGAGGGCCACTTATGACGACCTAGGCGATCCAAACGGTCGTGAGTACGGAACGATTGTGGACCTTCCTCTGAGTGGAGCGGTCCAATGCCGGCTTTGCCGCAATATGAATAGGCAGTTCCTACAGGCGGGTGACCTCGTGAAGCACTTTGAACAGTGTCACGCAGGTGTAGGAGTTGGGTGGCGTTGTAGTGGATGTGGCAAAATTTTTAATAAAATACATGGATGCCGATGCCACATCCCTAAATGTAAAGGTAGAGCGCCCGACTCTGATGCAAGACAACATCTTTGCACCGTCTGTGGGGACACTTTTAACACCAAAAGGGGCCTATCACAACACGAAAGACATAGGCACCCTGTTGTGAGGAATACGAAACGAGTACAGGAAGCGCTTCCAACACGTTCAGTCAGCAGAGCCTCGGTCTGGACGGAGGAGGAAACGCAAAAATTAAAAGACTTGTACTACTATTATAGGGGCAAAAAACAACCCAACGCGAAAATCGCTCGATTCCTCACAACTAAAACGGCAAAGCAAATAGGCGATAAAAGGAGGCTCTTAGGACTTATGCCCACTCAGAGTGAGGAGACGACGGTTGAGGAGGCGAGCCAAGCGGGCTCGACCGAGGACTTAACTGTCGCAGAACAGAATGTGGATATAACCACGGTTGATGATGCGTCTGCGACAGCTCAGGGCCCTGAACCTGAGGACTGGCGCAATAAAATCAGAGACGTCATAATGGCCAACCCGTTAGATGACAGTCACGATATGAGGTTCATCGAAAACTGGATAATGGAGTTGGCAAACAATAGAGAAGTAGAACCTCAAGATATCGAGCGCGTGCTGGACGCCATAAATGAGAAAGCTAAAAGCGTTGGCACTAAGAGTAAGGATGGCTCAAGAAATAAGAATAGCGGAAATAAAAGAAAGGAAAGCGACCGCACCTGCTATCGTAAATTTAGATACGCTCGATATCAAGAAATCTATAATAAATGCCCAAGAAAATTGGTAGATATGGCGGTCGCAGGAGAGACAATTGAGAAGAGGAAGCAAATAGAGCTTCCTGAAAGAGCAGACGTGGAGTTGCTCTACGGTAGTCTATGGGGAGTTCAGGGACCCTCACAAGGGCTACCGATACTCGGAGGGGGACCGAGTATAGTCTCTCCAATGAATGCCGTC
>NW_027476287.1:325000-341490 GCF_051020955.1 Megalopta genalis
CGAAGCAATACGCCGCTGGTAAAAAAGCAATACGCCGCTGGTACGAACCAATACGCCGCTGGAAAAAAAAGCAATACGCCGCTGGTACGAAGCAATACGCCGCTGGTAAAAAAGCAATACGCCGCTGGTACGAACCAATACGCCGCTGGTACTTTGTAATAAGAATTACATTATAAGATAGAAAGCACTACGCCGCTGGACATAAAATCTCCATTATCCGAACGAAAGTAACACGCCGCTGGTACTTTATTTTATTATAATAATTTAATTATAAGACAGAAACCGCTGGTACTTGGTTGTAAAATCTCCATTATCCGAACGAAAGCAATACGCCGTTGGTACTTGGTTATAAAATTTTCATTACAAGATAGAAAGCAATATGCCGCTGGTTATATTAATGTAATCTTATGGAAAGCATTACGCCGCTGGAACTTTGACCATTGCAATAATCGATCGGAAGCTATACACAGCAAGGAATACGAATATTATACCAAGAGATCGAAAACAATACGCTGTTCGGACGTTTTGACTAGCTGTCGCACAGTGCAGACGCGTCGACCCGTCGCTCCGCATTTCGAGCGCAATTTCAGTGGTTTTTCAGTTCAGAAAATTACAGAGAGTGTTTGGTTGTGTTGCAGGAGTCAAACTGAATGATTTGATGCATAAAGTTTAATTAAACTCCCATTAGTTTGCCGGGAAACATCGATTCTTCCGATCTAGAAAGAGACAGAGATAGACGATCCGCGTTATGTTAAATATTTCAAGGTTCCCGATTCCACAAAATTATAAAAAGTATACGGCTGTGTAGCAGGGATCAAAACGAGTAATTTCGTGTATAAAGTTTAATTAATATCCCATTAGTTTGCCGGGAAACATCGATTCTTCCGATCTAGAAAGAGACAGAGACAGTCGATCCGCGTTATGATAAATATTTCAAGGTTCCCAATTCCACAAAATTATAAAAAGTATACGGCTGTGTAGCGGGGATCAAAACGAGTAATTTCATGTATAAAGTTTAATTAATCTCCCAATAGTTTGCCGGGAAACATCGATTCTTCCGATCTAGAAAGAGACAGAGATAGACGATCCGCGTTATGTTAAATATTTCAAGGTTCCCGATTCCACAAAATTATAAAAAGTATACGGCTGTGTAGCGGGGATCAAAACGAGTAATTTCATGTATAAAGTTTAATTAATCTCCCAATAGTTTGCCGGGAAACATCGATTATTCCGATCTAGAAAGAGACAGAGACAGTCGATCCGCGTTATGTTAAATATTTCAAGGTTACCGATTCCATAAAATTATAAAAAGTATACGGCTGTGTAGCGGGGATCAAAACGAGTAATTTCATGTATAAAGTTTAATTAAACTCCCAATAGTTTGCCGGGAAACATCGATTATTCCGATCTAGAAAGAGACAGAGACAGTCGATCCGCGTTATGTTAAATATTTCAAGGTTCCCGATTCCACAAAATTATAAAAAGTATACGGCTGTGTAGCGGGGATCAAAACGAGTAATTTCGTGTATAAAGTTTAATTAAACTCCCAATAGTTTGCCGGGAAACATCGATTATTCCGATCTAGAAAGAGACAGAGACAGTCGATCCGCGTTATGTTAAATATTTCAAGGTTCCCGATTCCACAAAATTATAAAAAGTATACGGCTGTGTAGCGGGGATCAAAACGAGTAATTTCGTGTATAAAGTTTAATTAAACTCCCATTAGTTTGCCGGGAAACATCGATTCTTCCGATCTAGAAAGAGACAGAGATAGACGATCCGCGTTATGTTAAATATTTCAAGGTTCCCGATTCCACAAAATTATAAAAAGTATACGGCTGTGTAGCGGGGATCAAAACGAGTAATTTCATGTATAAAGTTTAATTAATCTCCCAATAGTTTGCCGGGAAACATCGATTATTCCGATCTAGAAAGAGACAGAGACAGTCGATCCGCGTTATGTTAAATATTTCAAGGTTACCGATTCCATAAAATTATAAAAAGTATACGGCTGTGTAGCGGGGATCAAAACGAGTAATTTCATGTATAAAGTTTAATTAAACTCCCAATAGTTTGCCAGGAAACATCGATTATTCCGATCTAGAAAGAGACAGAGACAGTCGATCCGCGTTATGTTAAATATTTCAAGGTTCCCGATTCCACAAAATTATAAAAAGTATACGGCTGTGTAGCGGGGATCAAAACGAGTAATTTCGTGTATAAAGTTTAATTAAACTCCCATTAGTTTGCCGGGAAACATCGATTCTTCCGATCTAGAAAGAGACAGAGACAGTCGATCCGCGTTATGATAAATATTGCAAGGTTCCCGATTCCACAAAATTATAAAAAGTATACGGCTGTGTAGCGGGGATCAAAACGAGTAATTTCGTGTATAAAGTTTAATTAATATCCCATTACTTTGCCGGGAAACATCAATACTTCGATCGCGCGAGAGAGACAGAGAAACGAACAGTCTTTTTTTCGATTTACGGCTAAAATAAATTTTTCTCATTTTATTCAATAACATATTCTTGCTTAGATAACTTTTTTACATAGGGATTAAGCATTTAGAACGATATAATGTTTAAAATAAGGGCACTTTACTCTTGACATTTTACGGTTTTTTCAATTTTCTGAAAAATCCTATCATTAGATTTTTTTAAAAATACGATATTCTTGCTTAGCTAACGTTTCTACATAGGGATTAAGCATTTAGAACGAAATCTAATGTCAGAAAATGGCACTTTACTCTTGACATTTTTCGGTTTTTTCAATTTTCTGGGAAATCCTATCATTAGATTTTTTTAAAAATACGATATTCTTGCTTAACTAACGTTTTTACATAGGGATTAAGCATTTAGAACGAAACCTAATGTAGGAAAATGGTACTTTACTCTTGATCGGTACGTTGGGACTTTGAAAATATTCGGGCGTACGCGGCGCGCTCGGCGCTTCGAACAGCTCCGGTGTCCCCATTATTTTCGATTTACGGCTAAAATAAATTTTTCTAATTTTTTTCAATAACATATTCCTGCTAAAATAACTTTTTTACATAGGGATTAAGCATTTAGAACGATACATTGTTTAAAATAAGGGCACTTTACTCTTGACATTTTACGGTTTTTTCAATTTTCTGAAAAATCCTATCATTAGATTTTTTTAAAAATACGATATTCTTGCTTAACTAACGTTTCTACATAGGGATTAAGCATTTAGAACGAAATCTAATGTCAGAAAATGGCACTTTACTCTTGACATTTTTCGGTTTTTTCAATTTTCTGGAAAATCCTATCATTAGATTTTTTTAAAAATACGATATTCTTGCTTAACTAACGTTTTTACATAGGGATTAAGCATTTAGAACGAAATCTAATGTAGGAAAATGGTACTTTACTCTTGATCGGTACGTTGGGACTTTGAAAATATTCGGGCGTTCCAATCGCTCGTCTGTTGCATCATAGCGCGTCTCGGCGCAATCGACCGATTCGCTCGATCCATTATTTTCGATTTACGGCTAAAATAAATTTTTCTAATTTCTTTCAATAACATATTCCTGCTTAAATAACTTTTTTACATAGGGATTAAGCATTTAGAACGATACATTGTTTAAAGTAAGGGCACTTTACTCTTGACATTTTACGGTTTTTTCAATTTTCTGAAAAATCCTATCATTAGATTTTTTTAAAAATACGATATTCTTGCTTAACTAACGTTTCTACATAGGGATTAAGCATTTAGAACGAAATCTAATGTCAGAAAATGGCACTTTACTCTTGACATTTTTCGGTTTTTTCAATTTTCTGGAAAATCCTATCATTAGATTTTTTTAAAAATACGATATTCTTGCTTAACTAACGTTTTTACATAGGGATTAAGCATTTAGAACGAAATCTAATGTAGGAAAATGGTACTTTACTCTTGATCGGTACGTTGGGACTTTGAAAATATTCGGGCGTTCCAATCGCTCGTCTGTTGCATCATAGCGCGTCTCGGCGCAATCGACCGATTCGCTCGATCCATTATTTTCGATTTACGGCTAAAATAAATTTTTCTAATTTCTTTCAATAACATATTCCTGCTTAAATAACTTTTTTACATAGGGATTAAGCATTTAGAACGATACATTGTTTAAAGTAAGGGCACTTTACTCTTGACATTTTACGGTTTTTTCAATTTTCTGATAAATCCTATCATTAGATTTTTTTAAAAATACGATATTCTTGCTTAACTAACGTTTCTACATAGGGATTAAGCATTTAGAACGAAATGTAATGTCAGAAAATGGCACTTTACTCTTGACATTTTTCGGTTTTTTCAATTTTCTGGGAAATCCTATCATTAGATTTTTTTAAAAATACGATATTCTTGCTTAACTAACGTTTTTACATAGGGATTAAGCATTTAGAACGAAACCTAATGTAGGAAAATGGTACTTTACTCTTGATCGGTACGTTGGGACTTTGAAAATATTCGGGCGTTCCAATCGCTCGTCTGTTGCATCATAGCGCGTCTCGGCGCAATCGACCGATTCGCTCGATCCATTATTTTCGATTTACGGCTAAAATAAATTTTTCTAATTTTTTTCAATAACATATTCCTGCTTAAATAACTTTTTTACATAGGGATTAAGCATTTAGAACGATACATTGTTTAAAGTAAGGGCACTTTACTCTTGACATTTTACGGTTTTTTCAATTTTCTGAAAAATCCTATCATTAGATTTTTTTAAAAATACGATAATCTTGCTTAACTAACGTTTCTACATAGGGATTAAGCATTTAGAACGAAATCTAATGTCAGAAAATGGCACTTTACTCTTGACATTTTTCGGTTTTTTCAATTTTCTGGAAAATCCTATCATTAGATTTTTTTTAAAATACGATATTCTTGCTTAACTAACGTTTTTACATAGGGATTAAGCATTTAGAACGAAATCTAATGTAGGAAAATGGTACTTTACTCTTGATCGGTACGTTGGGACTTTGAAAATATTCGGGCGTTCCAATCGCTCGTCTGTTGCATCATAGCGCGTCTCGGCGCAATCGACCGATTCGCTCGATCCATTATTTTCGATTTACGGCTAAAATAAATTTTTCTAATTTTTTTCAATAACATATTCCTGCTAAAATAACTTTTTTACATAGGGATTAAGCATTTAGAACGATACATTGTTTAAAATAAGGGCACTTTACTCTTGACATTTTACGGTTTTTTCAATTTTCTGAAAAATCCTATCATTAGATTTTTTTAAAAATACGATATTCTTGCTTAACTAACGTTTCTACATAGGGATTAAGCATTTAGAACGAAATCTAATGTCAGAAAATGGCACTTTACTCTTGACATTTTTCGGTTTTTTCAATTTTCTGGAAAATCCTATCATTAGATTTTTTTTAAAATACGATATTCTTGCTTAACTAACGTTTTTACATAGGGATTAAGCATTTAGAACGAAATCTAATGTAGGAAAATGGTACTTTACTCTTGATCGGTACGTTGGGACTTTGAAAATATTCGGGCGTACGCGGCGCGCTCGGCGCTTCGAACAGCTCCGGTGTCCCCATTATTTTCGATTTACGGCTAAAATAAATTTTTCTAATTTTTTTCAATAACATATTCCTGCTAAAATAACTTTTTTACATAGGGATTAAGCATTTAGAACGATACATTGTTTAAAATAAGGGCACTTTACTCTTGACATTTTACGGTTTTTTCAATTTTCTGAAAAATCCTATCATTAGATTTTTTTAAAAATACGATATTCTTGCTTAACTAACGTTTCTACATAGGGATTAAGCATTTAGAACGAAATCTAATGTCAGAAAATGGCACTTTACTCTTGACATTTTTCGGTTTTTTCAATTTTCTGGAAAATCCTATCATTAGATTTTTTTAAAAATACGATATTCTTGCTTAACTAACGTTTTTACATAGGGATTAAGCATTTAGAACGAAATCTAATGTAGGAAAATGGTACTTTACTCTTGATCGGTACGTTGGGACTTTGAAAATATTCGGGCGTTCCAATCGCTCGTCTGTTGCATCATAGCGCGTCTCGGCGCAATCGACCGATTCGCTCGATCCATTATTTTCGATTTACGGCTAAAATAAATTTTTCTAATTTTTTTCAATAACATATTCCTGCTTAAATAACTTTTTTACATAGGGATTAAGCATTTAGAACGATACATTGTTTAAAGTAAGGGCACTTTACTCTTGACATTTTACGGTTTTTTCAATTTTCTGAAAAATCCTATCATTAGATTTTTTTAAAAATACGATATTCTTGCTTAACTAACGTTTCTACATAGGGATTAAGCATTTAGAACGAAATCTAATGTCAGAAAATGGCACTTTACTCTTGACATTTTTCGGTTTTTTCAATTTTCTGGGAAATCCTATCATTAGATTTTTTTAAAAATACGATATTCTTGCTTAACTAACGTTTTTACATAGGGATTAAGCATTTAGAACGAAATCTAATGTAGGAAAATGGTACTTTACTCTTGATCGGTACGTTGGGACTTTGAAAATATTCGGGCGTTCCAATCGCTCGTCTGTTGCATCATAGCGCGTCTCGGCGCAATCGACCGATTCGCTCGATCCATTATTTTCGATTTACGGCTAAAATAAATTTTTCTAATTTTTTTCAATAACATATTCCTGCTTAAATAACTTTTTTACATAGGGATTAAGCATTTAGAACGATACATTGTTTAAAGTAAGGGCACTTTACTCTTGACATTTTACGGTTTTTTCAATTTTCTGAAAAATCCTATCATTAGATTTTTTTAAAAATACGATATTCTTGCTTAACTAACGTTTCTACATAGGGATTAAGCATTTAGAACGAAATCTAATGTCAGAAAATGGCACTTTACTCTTGACATTTTTCGGTTTTTTCAATTTTCTGGAAAATCCTATCATTAGATTTTTTTTAAAATACGATATTCTTGCTTAACTAACGTTTTTACATAGGGATTAAGCATTTAGAACGAAATCTAATGTAGGAAAATGGTACTTTACTCTTGATCGGTACGTTGGGACTTTGAAAATATTCGGGCGTACGCGGCGCGCTCGGCGCTTCGAACAGCTCCGGTGTCCCCATTATTTTCGATTTACGGCTAAAATAAATTTTTCTAATTTTTTTCAATAACATATTCCTGCTAAAATAACTTTTTTACATAGGGATTAAGCATTTAGAACGATACATTGTTTAAAATAAGGGCACTTTACTCTTGACATTTTACGGTTTTTTCAATTTTCTGAAAAATCCTATAATTAGATTTTTTTAAAAATACGATATTCTTGCTTAACTAACGTTTCTACATAGGGATTAAGCATTTAGAACGAAATCTAATGTCAGAAAATGGCACTTTACTCTTGACATTTTTCGGTTTTTTCAATTTTCTGGGAAATCCTATCATTAGATTTTTTTAAAAATACGATATTCTTGCTTAACTAACGTTTTTACATAGGGATTAAGCATTTAGAACGAAATCTAATGTAGGAAAATGGTACTTTACTCTTGATCGGTACGTTGGGACTTTGAAAATATTCGGGCGTTCCAATCGCTCGTCTGTTGCATCATAGCGCGTCTCGGCGCAATCGACCGATTCGCTCGATCCATTATTTTCGATTTACGGCTAAAATAAATTTTTCTAATTTTTTTCAATAACATATTCCTGCTTAAATAACTTTTTTACATAGGGATTAAGCATTTAGAACGATACATTGTTTAAAGTAAGGGCACTTTACTCTTGACATTTTACGGTTTTTTCAATTTTCTGAAAAATCCTATCATTAGATTTTTTTAAAAATACGATAT
This sequence comes from Megalopta genalis, assembly GCF_051020955.1. Taxonomy (NCBI): domain Eukaryota; kingdom Metazoa; phylum Arthropoda; class Insecta; order Hymenoptera; family Halictidae; genus Megalopta; species Megalopta genalis. The sequence continues at coordinate 332,829 of NW_027476287.1, forward strand.
TCTTGCTTAACTAACGTTTCTACATAGGGATTAAGCATTTAGAACGAAATCTAATGTCAGAAAATGGCACTTTACTCTTGACATTTTTCGGTTTTTTCAATTTTCTGGGAAATCCTATCATTAGATTTTTTTAAAAATACGATATTCTTGCTTAACTAACGTTTTTACATAGGGATTAAGCATTTAGAACGAAATCTAATGTAGGAAAATGGTACTTTACTCTTGATCGGTACGTTGGGACTTTGAAAATATTCGGGCGTTCCAATCGCTCGTCTGTTGCATCATAGCGCGTCTCGGCGCAATCGACCGATTCGCTCGATCCATTATTTTCGATTTACGGCTAAAATAAATTTTTCTAATTTTTTTCAATAACATATTCCTGCTTAAATAACTTTTTTACATAGGGATTAAGCATTTAGAACGATACATTGTTTAAAGTAAGGGCACTTTACTCTTGACATTTTACGGTTTTTTCAATTTTCTGAAAAATCCTATCATTAGATTTTTTTAAAAATACGATAATCTTGCTTAACTAACGTTTCTACATAGGGTTTAAGCATTTAGAACGAAATCTAATGTCAGAAAATGGCACTTTACTCTTGACATTTTTCGGTTTTTTCAATTTTCTGGAAAATCCTATCATTAGATTTTTTTTAAAATACGATATTCTTGCTTAACTAACGTTTTTACATAGGGATTAAGCATTTAGAACGAAATCTAATGTAGGAAAATGGTACTTTACTCTTGATCGGTACGTTGGGACTTTGAAAATATTCGGGCGTACGCGGCGCGCTCGGCGCTTCGAACAGCTCCGGTGTCCCCATTATTTTCGATTTACGGCTAAAATAAATTTTTCTAATTTTTTTCAATAACATATTCCTGCTAAAATAACTTTTTTACATAGGGATTAAGCATTTAGAACGATACATTGTTTAAAATAAGGGCACTTTACTCTTGACATTTTACGGTTTTTTCAATTTTCTGAAAAATCCTATCATTAGATTTTTTTAAAAATACGATATTCTTGCTTAACTAACGTTTCTACATAGGGATTAAGCATTTAGAACGAAATCTAATGTCAGAAAATGGCACTTTACTCTTGACATTTTTCGGTTTTTTCAATTTTCTGGAAAATCCTATCATTAGATTTTTTTAAAAATACGATATTCTTGCTTAACTAACGTTTTTACATAGGGATTAAGCATTTAGAACGAAATCTAATGTAGGAAAATGGTACTTTACTCTTGATCGGTACGTTGGGACTTTGAAAATATTCGGGCGTTCCAATCGCTCGTCTGTTGCATCATAGCGCGTCTCGGCGCAATCGACCGATTCGCTCGATCCATTATTTTCGATTTACGGCTAAAATAAATTTTTCTAATTTTTTTCAATAACATATTCCTGCTTAAATAACTTTTTTACATAGGGATTAAGCATTTAGAACGATACATTGTTTAAAGTAAGGGCACTTTACTCTTGACATTTTACGGTTTTTTCAATTTTCTGAAAAATCCTATCATTAGATTTTTTTAAAAATACGATATTCTTGCTTAACTAACGTTTCTACATAGGGATTAAGCATTTAGAACGAAATCTAATGTCAGAAAATGGCACTTTACTCTTGACATTTTACGGTTTTTTCAATTTTCTGAAAAATCCTATCATTAGATTTTTTTAAAAATACGATATTCTTGCTTAACTAACGTTTCTACATAGGGATTAAGCATTTAGAACGAAATCTAATGTCAGAAAATGGCACTTTACTCTTGACATTTTTCGGTTTTTTCAATTTTCTGGGAAATCCTATCATTAGATTTTTTTAAAAATACGATATTCTTGCTTAACTAACGTTTTTACATAGGGATTAAGCATTTAGAACGAAATCTAATGTAGGAAAATGGTACTTTACTCTTGATCGGTACGTTGGGACTTTGAAAATATTCGGGCGTTCCAATCGCTCGTCTGTTGCATCATAGCGCGTCTCGGCGCAATCGACCGATTCGCTCGATCCATTATTTTCGATTTACGGCTAAAATAAATTTTTCTAATTTCTTTCAATAACATATTCCTGCTTAAATAACTTTTTTACATAGGGATTAAGCATTTAGAACGATACATTGTTTAAAATAAGGGCACTTTACTCTTGACATTTTACGGTTTTTTCAATTTTCTGAAAAATCCTATCATTAGATTTTTTTAAAAATACGATATTCTTGCTTAGCTAACGTTTCTACATAGGGATTAAGCATTTAGAACGAAATCTAATGTCAGAAAATGGCACTTTACTCTTGACATTTTTCGGTTTTTTCAATTTTCTGGAAAATCCTATCATTAGATTTTTTTAAAAATACGATATTCTTGCTTAACTAACGTTTTTACATAGGGATTAAGCATTTAGAACGAAATCTAATGTAGGAAAATGGTACTTTACTCTTGATCGGTACGTTGGGACTTTGAAAATATTCGGGCGTTCCAATCGCTCGTCTGTTGCATCATAGCGCGTCTCGGCGCAATCGACCGATTCGCTCGATCCATTATTTTCGATTTACGGCTAAAATAAATTTTTCTAATTTTTTTCAATAACATATTCCTGCTTAAATAACTTTTTTACATAGGGATTAAGCATTTAGAACGATACATTGTTTAAAGTAAGGGCACTTTACTCTTGACATTTTACGGTTTTTTCAATTTTCTGAAAAATCCTATCATTAGATTTTTTTAAAAATACGATAATCTTGCTTAACTAACGTTTCTACATAGGGATTAAGCATTTAGAACGAAATCTAATGTCAGAAAATGGCACTTTACTCTTGACATTTTTCGGTTTTTTCAATTTTCTGGAAAATCCTATCATTAGATTTTTTTTAAAATACGATATTCTTGCTTAACTAACGTTTTTACATAGGGATTAAGCATTTAGAACGAAATCTAATGTAGGAAAATGGTACTTTACTCTTGATCGGTACGTTGGGACTTTGAAAATATTCGGGCGTACGCGGCGCGCTCGGCGCTTCGAACAGCTCCGGTGTCCCCATTATTTTCGATTTACGGCTAAAATAAATTTTTCTAATTTTTTTCAATAACATATTCCTGCTAAAATAACTTTTTTACATAGGGATTAAGCATTTAGAACGATACATTGTTTAAAATAAGGGCACTTTACTCTTGACATTTTACGGTTTTTTCAATTTTCTGAAAAATCCTATCATTAGATTTTTTTAAAAATACGATATTCTTGCTTAACTAACGTTTCTACATAGGGATTAAGCATTTAGAACGAAATCTAATGTCAGAAAATGGCACTTTACTCTTGACATTTTTCGGTTTTTTCAATTTTCTGGAAAATCCTATCATTAGATTTTTTTAAAAATACGATATTCTTGCTTAACTAACGTTTTTACATAGGGATTAAGCATTTAGAACGAAATCTAATGTAGGAAAATGGTACTTTACTCTTGATCGGTACGTTGGGACTTTGAAAATATTCGGGCGTTCCAATCGCTCGTCTGTTGCATCATAGCGCGTCTCGGCGCAATCGACCGATTCGCTCGATCCATTATTTTCGATTTACGGCTAAAATAAATTTTTCTAATTTTTTTCAATAACATATTCCTGCTTAAATAACTTTTTTACATAGGGATTAAGCATTTAGAACGATACATTGTTTAAAGTAAGGGCACTTTACTCTTGACATTTTACGGTTTTTTCAATTTTCTGAAAAATCCTATCATTAGATTTTTTTAAAAATACGATAATCTTGCTTAACTAACGTTTCTACATAGGGATTAAGCATTTAGAACGAAATCTAATGTCAGAAAATGGCACTTTACTCTTGACATTTTTCGGTTTTTTCAATTTTCTGGAAAATCCTATCATTAGATTTTTTTTAAAATACGATATTCTTGCTTAACTAACGTTTTTACATAGGGATTAAGCATTTAGAACGAAATCTAATGTAGGAAAATGGTACTTTACTCTTGATCGGTACGTTGGGACTTTGAAAATATTCGGGCGTACGCGGCGCGCTCGGCGCTTCGAACAGCTCCGGTGTCCCCATTATTTTCGATTTACGGCTAAAATAAATTTTTCTAATTTTTTTCAATAACATATTCCTGCTAAAATAACTTTTTTACATAGGGATTAAGCATTTAGAACGATACATTGTTTAAAATAAGGGCACTTTACTCTTGACATTTTACGGTTTTTTCAATTTTCTGAAAAATCCTATCATTAGATTTTTTTAAAAATACGATATTCTTGCTTAACTAACGTTTCTACATAGGGATTAAGCATTTAGAACGAAATCTAATGTCAGAAAATGGCACTTTACTCTTGACATTTTTCGGTTTTTTCAATTTTCTGGAAAATCCTATCATTAGATTTTTTTAAAAATACGATATTCTTGCTTAACTAACGTTTTTACATAGGGATTAAGCATTTAGAACGAAATCTAATGTAGGAAAATGGTACTTTACTCTTGATCGGTACGTTGGGACTTTGAAAATATTCGGGCGTTCCAATCGCTCGTCTGTTGCATCATAGCGCGTCTCGGCGCAATCGACCGATTCGCTCGATCCATTATTTTCGATTTACGGCTAAAATAAATTTTTCTAATTTTTTTCAATAACATATTCCTGCTTAAATAACTTTTTTACATAGGGATTAAGCATTTAGAACGATACATTGTTTAAAGTAAGGGCACTTTACTCTTGACATTTTACGGTTTTTTCAATTTTCTGAAAAATCCTATCATTAGATTTTTTTAAAAATACGATAATCTTGCTTAACTAACGTTTCTACATAGGGATTAAGCATTTAGAACGAAATCTAATGTCAGAAAATGGCACTTTACTCTTGACATTTTTCGGTTTTTTCAATTTTCTGGAAAATCCTATCATTAGATTTTTTTTAAAATACGATATTCTTGCTTAACTAACGTTTTTACATAGGGATTAAGCATTTAGAACGAAATCTAATGTAGGAAAATGGTACTTTACTCTTGATCGGTACGTTGGGACTTTGAAAATATTCGGGCGTACGCGGCGCGCTCGGCGCTTCGAACAGCTCCGGTGTCCCCATTATTTTCGATTTACGGCTAAAATAAATTTTTCTAATTTTTTTCAATAACATATTCCTGCTAAAATAACTTTTTTACATAGGGATTAAGCATTTAGAACGATACATTGTTTAAAATAAGGGCACTTTACTCTTGACATTTTACGGTTTTTTCAATTTTCTGAAAAATCCTATCATTAGATTTTTTTAAAAATACGATATTCTTGCTTAACTAACGTTTCTACATAGGGATTAAGCATTTAGAACGAAATCTAATGTCAGAAAATGGCACTTTACTCTTGACATTTTTCGGTTTTTTCAATTTTCTGGGAAATCCTATCATTAGATTTTTTTAAAAATACGATATTCTTGCTTAACTAACGTTTTTACATAGGGATTAAGCATTTAGAACGAAACCTAATGTAGGAAAATGGTACTTTACTCTTGATCGGTACGTTGGGACTTTGAAAATATTCGGGCGTTCCAATCGCTCGTCTGTTGCATCATAGCGCGTCTCGGCGCAATCGACCGATTCGCTCGATCCATTATTTTCGATTTACGGCTAAAATAAATTTTTCTAATTTTTTTCAATAACATATTCCTGCTTAAATAACTTTTTTACATAGGGATTAAGCATTTAGAACGATACATTGTTTAAAATAAGGGCACTTTACTCTTGACATTTTACGGTTTTTTCAATTTTCTGAAAAATCCTATCATTAGATTTTTTTAAAAATACGATATTCTTGCTTAACTAACGTTTCTACATAGGGATTAAGCATTTAGAACGAAATCTAATGTCAGAAAATGGCACTTTACTCTTGACATTTTTCGGTTTTTTCAATTTTCTGGAAAATCCTATCATTAGATTTTTTTAAAAATACGATATTCTTGCTTAACTAACGTTTTTACATAGGGATTAAGCATTTAGAACGAAATCTAATGTAGGAAAATGGTACTTTACTCTTGATCGGTACGTTGGGACTTTGAAAATATTCGGGCGTTCCAATCGCTCGTCTGTTGCATCATAGCGCGTCTCGGCGCAATCGACCGATTCGCTCGATCCATTATTTTCGATTTACGGCTAAAATAAATTTTTCTAATTTTTTTCAATAACATATTCCTGCTTAAATAACTTTTTTACATAGGGATTAAGCATTTAGAACGATACATTGTTTAAAATAAGGGCACTTTACTCTTGACATTTTACGGTTTTTTCAATTTTCTGAAAAATCCTATCATTAGATTTTTTTAAAAATACGATATTCTTGCTTAACTAACGTTTCTACATAGGGATTAAGCATTTAGAACGAAATCTAATGTCAGAAAATGGCACTTTACTCTTGACATTTTTCGGTTTTTTCAATTTTCTGGAAAATCCTATCATTAGATTTTTTTAAAAATACGATATTCTTGCTTAACTAACGTTTTTACATAGGGATTAAGCATTTAGAACGAAATCTAATGTAGGAAAATGGTACTTTACTCTTGATCGGTACGTTGGGACTTTGAAAATATTCGGGCGTTCCAATCGCTCGTCTGTTGCATCATAGCGCGTCTCGGCGCAATCGACCGATTCGCTCGATCCATTATTTTCGATTTACGGCTAAAATAAATTTTTCTAATTTTTTTCAATAACATATTCCTGCTTAAATAACTTTTTTACATAGGGATTAAGCATTTAGAACGATACATTGTTTAAAGTAAGGGCACTTTACTCTTGACATTTTACGGTTTTTTCAATTTTCTGAAAAATCCTATCATTAGATTTTTTTAAAAATACGATATTCTTGCTTAACTAACGTTTCTACATAGGGATTAAGCATTTAGAACGAAATCTAATGTCAGAAAATGGCACTTTACTCTTGACATTTTTCGGTTTTTTCAATTTTCTGGGAAATCCTATCATTAGATTTTTTTAAAAATACGATATTCTTGCTTAACTAACGTTTTTACATAGGGATTAAGCATTTAGAACGAAACCTAATGTAGGAAAATGGTACTTTACTCTTGATCGGTACGTTGGGACTTTGAAAATATTCGGGCGTACGCGGCGCGCTCGGCGCTTCGAACAGCTCCGGTGTCCCCATTATTTTCGATTTACGGCTAAAATAAATTTTTCTAATTTTTTTCAATAACATATTCCTGCTAAAATAACTTTTTTACATAGGGATTAAGCATTTAGAACGATACATTGTTTAAAATAAGGGCACTTTACTCTTGACATTTTACGGTTTTTTCAATTTTCTGAAAAATCCTATCATTAGATTTTTTTAAAAATACGATATTCTTGCTTAACTAACGTTTCTACATAGGGATTAAGCATTTAGAACGAAATCTAATGTCAGAAAATGGCACTTTACTCTTGACATTTTTCGGTTTTTTCAATTTTCTGGAAAATCCTATCATTAGATTTTTTTAAAAATACGATATTCTTGCTTAACTAACGTTTTTACATAGGGATTAAGCATTTAGAACGAAATCTAATGTAGGAAAATGGTACTTTACTCTTGATCGGTACGTTGGGACTTAGAAAATATTCGGCCGTACGCGGCGCGTCTCGGCGCTTCGAACAGCTCCGGTGTCCCCATTATTTTCGATTTACGGCTAAAATAAATTTTTCTAATTTTTTTCAATTACATATTCTTGCTTAGATAACTTTTTTACATAGGGATTAAGCATTTAGAACGACATATTGTTTAAAATAATGGTACTTTACTCTTGTGATTTTTCGGTTTTTTTTGATTATTTTGAAAAATAAATTTTTGTAATTTTTTTAAATACGATATTCGTGATCAGTGAACGATTTCACATATGGATTAAGCATTTAGAATCGTGCGGAAGCGTTATTAAAAAAGTTTACTCGATGCGATGGGACTTTGAAAAGTTTGTGAAAATTTTCATATTGGGAAAAAATGTGTAATTTTTTGTCTAGTTTACGGTAATGTAATTTATTTTAATGTTTACTATAAATTTTTTTTTCGTTCGTTCACGCGCTATGTTACAACAGCACGGCCGGGCGGTCTGTTGCCGCGGCGGTTTACACTCATAAGCGCGCGTGCTATTCGGCCGGCGGCGCCGGCGTCCTTGCCGGCCGTTCGGTATCTATAAGAGATACACGGTCCGTGCGAGGCGGACGGAGCAGAGCGGGTTTTGGGCCAATTCTACGATCTCGGTCGAGAAGCTGTCTCAGAGCTCCTTCGGGGCTTCGGTCCTGACTGTTTCGTGCCGTTTACGTTACGGACTTTTCTCCACACAGCGTGGCCACGGGTCGGTGTCTTTGACCGAATGGCCCATATGTGGCAAGCCCTACGGGGTTGGTTACCCGTATGCACTTTGTATGTATACTCGTACTCACTGAGCAATCGACTCTTCTGTCCGAGCGATGGAAAAATTTTTTAAAATGCATCTGTAAGATTTGGAAGCAAATCGTACCAATTGAAAACTGTGGCTAAAATGAATAGCCCAGTGGAGAGAGAAAACTATCAAAAAACTGATTTTTTAAATCAAGAGGTGTCAGAAATCGAAATGCCTAGCGCGAGCGGAAGAACACGCTTTCTCGCCAGTCCAGCATGTGTCCTGTCCGTTCTTCCTCGGCTTGCCGATT
>NW_027476290.1:0-2500 GCF_051020955.1 Megalopta genalis
CCACGTCGAAGAATTCCGTGGTGTCTATAAAAGATTTTCCTCTCTATAAAAAAAAAAAAAAAAAAAAAAAAAAAAAAAAAAAAAAAAAATAGCCAAATGCCTCGTCATCTAATTAGTGACGCGCATGAATGGATTAACGAGATTCCCATCTGTCCCTATCTACTGGCGGTGGCGGTCTGTGGCCACCCAGGGCGGGAGATAACCCCCGAACTAGCCCTCGCGTAGGAGGGTTGATCGGCCGAGTCGATGGGTGTATCGGCGATGAAGGCATTAGAGACCGTCAGTGCGTCGTACATGTAGTACTTCGCATAATGGCGAGGCCCTGATTTAGCATACGGGCTGTGGCGTGTTCTTTGTACAGCACTGTATGTGCTGTATGACTTCCGACTGGGGAACTGGTGTCACTCGTGGCATCAGTTCCCCAGTTTACGTTAAACGGTTTTTCAGACCGTTTTTCGTGGGCGGAACACGCCACTAGACAACACTCCGCTGGGCTCAGGAATACATGGGATGCAATCAATCCCCTGGGCAACCCAGGCCGCAAGGGGCAAACGTGCCCTAGCCACACTTGAGCCTCCACGAAAAAGGTACCGCTGGATAGCTCGTGTTCTTAAATACGCAGCGAACTGAACGAAGTGTGGTGGAGAGGAAGAGGCAGCCTCTCCGACTGCTGTCTCCCACGTGTTTGCCGTGCGTGGCGACCCTTGTCGTCGGAAAAGAGGATCCTGGGATCTGAGGGGGCCCTCTCCTGCGGGTGAGACGTCCCCAACACGTACCTTTGGCCTCTGCTTCGGCTAGATGGGCGGCTGGACGAGAAAAGCAGCCCTGGTCCAGTCAATCGGCTTGGAACGACCACACGCTTCGGGCAAGTGGGTTCTGCTGGGCGAGGACGCGGGCTGGGTAAGGAAACCGACCCAGCCAGCAGACTATATTCGGTGCGTAGCCCTAACCCAGCCTTTGGCGGGTTCCAAATTGTGTGGGTCGGTGGTGGCCGGGGAGCGCACTGGATGAAAGACCAAGACACATTATGGGTCTTAATAAAATTAATGAACAAAAAACTAAGCGTCCAAAGACGACGGGTCCAGCTCCTACTCGGAGTGAAGCCGTCGCCGCAGACGCGGGAACTGCAAATGCAGCTGTCAGTCCCCCCGCGTCTGTGAGAAAGACAAGATCCGGGAAGGTGATTAATATCGCCAATCCTCGTGTGATCTTGCAAAGATGTGTGACTCCCACGCGAGCGGTCTCGGTGAAAACCGAGCCCACGGTAGAAGGTACGCCGGACACCGGTAACGTGGAAGTAATCGAACGAGTCGGAGACACGTCACTCGTGAAGGTGCAGTCGGCACCCGAGCGTGTCGAGGACCCTACTGGTGACGGTTGGCAAACCGTCACCAAAAAGTCAAAGCGAGCCAAGCCGGGCGCACCCACCGGCAAGGCCGCAGTAAACCGGGCCAGGAGACCGAAGGGGACGTTCTCCGGGCAGAAGGTACGGCCTCTCGATCTCGTAAGAGACGAAGCCTTTAGGCGAGTGTCCGAAATACGGACCTTTTGCTTTCGACCTGAGTCGAAAGTCAATAAGGAGTCCGGGTCAAAGATACTCGCCGAGGTTGAGGCACTCAACGAGCTGGTCCAGGAGCTTATTCAACGGAATAGCTTCGTCGAAGGGCAGCTCGCCGCGGTCAGGGCGGACCTAAAAGCGCGTCCTGCCGTAATGAGTGCGATGCGACCTGGGCCGTCCAAGGGAACTCTCCCGAAGACGGCCTGCAACGCCGCGCAGTCGACTTACGCCCATGTGAACAAAGTCGACTGCAAAGGAGCTTCTCCGGAAGCGGGGAGACGGCCACAATCGCAGCATGTGGTAAAAATCTTCCCGCCGAAGGAAAAAGGACAGAGCAGCGAAGTTACGAAGGTTACTGTTCTGTCGCTCGTTAAACCAGCGAAGGAGGCGATCCGAATTAAGTCGGTCCGACGCATCCACTCCGGTGGCATCGTCGTCGAGACCGACCGAAAGGAGGACCTGCAAGCCTTCGTTGGCAATAAGAAGCTCCGGAGCGCGGGTCTGTCCGTCTCCTTACCTACCAAGCGGGACCCCGAGGTTTTAGTTTACGACGTCCCGCGTCGGATGGGTAAGGATGAAATTGCCTCCAGTATTTGGAGGCAAAATCTCTGCGATGCGAACCAGAAGGATGTGCCTTCGGGAATTCGGGTCAGCCGCATGGCTGGCAAGACCCCGGAGACAGCCAACTGGGTCGTTGCCGTCAGTCCGCAGAATCTTCAGCGGCTGAAGCAGAGGGGTAGCCGAGTTTACCTTGGATGGAACTCCTGTCGTGTACGGGATTTCGTCCAGGTGCTTCGGTGCTACCGTTGTCAACGCTTCGGGCATACCTCGAAGCGTTGTAAATTCAAGGAGGACGTGTGCGGTCACTGCTCCCAAAAGGGGCATACCTTCACGCTCTGTAGCAAGAAGAGTGAACCTCCGGTCTGCTCTAATTGCAAGGAC
>NW_027476290.1:7500-22500 GCF_051020955.1 Megalopta genalis
CGCGTTATGTTAAATATTTCAAGGTTCCCGATTCCACAAAATTATAAAAAGTATACGGCTGTGTAGCGGGGATCAAAACGAGTAATTTCATGTATAAAGTTTAATTAATCTCCCAATAGTTTGCCGGGAAACATCGATTATTCCGATCTAGAAAGAGACAGAGATAGTCGATCCGCGTTATGTTAAATATTGCAAGGTTCCCGATTCCACAAAATTATAAAAAGTATACGGCTGTGTAGCGGGGATCAAAACGAGTAATTTCATGTATAAAGTTTAATTAAACTCCCAATAGTTTGCCGGGAAACATCGATTCTTCCGATCTAGAAAGAGACAGAGACAGACGATCCGCGTTATGTTAAATATTTCAAGGTTCCCGATTCCACAAAATTATAAAAAGTATACGGCTGTGTAGCGGGGATCAAAACGAGTAATTTCATGTATAAAGTTTAATTAAACTCCCAATAGTTTGCCGGGAAATATCGATTCTTCCGATCTAGAAAGAGACAGAGACAGACGATCCGCGTTATGTTAAATATTTCAAGGTTCCCGATTCCACAAAATTATAAAAAGTATACGGCTGTGTAGCGGGGATCAAAACGAGTAATTTCATGTATAAAGTTTAATTAAACTCCCAATAGTTTGCCGGGAAACATCGATTCTTCCGATCTAGAAAGAGACAGAGACAGACGATCCGCGTTATGTTAAATATTTCAAGGTTCCCGATTCCACAAAATTATAAAAAGTATACGGCTGTGTAGCGGGGATCAAAACGAGTAATTTCATGTATAAAGTTTAATTAATCTCCCAATAGTTTGCCGGGAAACATCGATTCTCCCGATCTAGAAAGAGACAGAGACAGACGATCCGCGTTATGTTAAATATTTCAAGGTTCCCGATTCCACAAAATTATAAAAAGTATACGGCTGTGTAGCGGGGATCAAAACGAGTAATTTCATGTATAAAGTTTAATTAAACTCCCAATAGTTTGCCGGGAAACATCGATTCTTCCGATCTAGAAAGAGACAGAGACAGACGATCCGCGTTATGTTAAATATTTCAAGGTTCCCGATTCCACAAAATTATAAAAAGTATACGGCTGTGTAGCAGGGATCAGAACGCGTAATTTCATGTATAAAGTTTAATTAAACTCCCAATAGTTTGTCGGGAAACATCGATAGTTCGATCGCGCGAGAGAGACAGAGAAACGAACAGTCTTTTTTTCGATTTACGGCTAAAATAAATTTTTCTAATTTTTTTCAATAACATATTCCTGCTAAAATAACTTTTTTACATAGGGATTAAGCATTTAGAACGATACATTGTTTAAAATAAGGGCACTTTACTCTTGACATTTTACGGTTTTTTCAATTTTCTGAAAAATCCTATCATTAGATTTTTTTAAAAATACGATATTCTTGCTTAACTAACGTTTCTACATAGGGATTAAGCATTTAGAACGAAATCTAATGTCAGAAAATGGCACTTTACTCTTGACATTTTTCGGTTTTTTCAATTTTCTGGAAAATCCTATCATTAGATTTTTTTAAAAATACGATATTCTTGCTTAACTAACGTTTTTACATAGGGATTAAGCATTTAGAACGAAATCTAATGTAGGAAAATGGTACTTTACTCTTGATCGGTACGTTGGGACTTTGAAAATATTCGGGCGTTCCAATCGCTCGTCTGTTGCATCATAGCGCGTCTCGGCGCAATCGACCGATTCGCTCGATCCATTATTTTCGATTTACGGCTAAAATAAATTTTTCTCATTTTATTCAATAACATATTCCTGCTTAAATAACTTTTTTACATATGGATTAAGCATTTAGAACGATACATTGTTTAAAATAAGGGCACTTTACTCTTGACATTTTACGGTTTTTTCAATTTTCTGAAAAATCCTATCATTAGATTTTTTTAAAAATACGATATTCTTGCTTAACTAACGTTTCTACATAGGGATTAAGCATTTAGAACGAAATCTAATGTCAGAAAATGGCACTTTACTCTTGACATTTTTCGGTTTTTTCAATTTTCTGGAAAATCCTATCATTAGATTTTTTTAAAAATACGATATTCTTGCTTAACTAACGTTTTTACATAGGGATTAAGCATTTGGAACGAAATCTAATGTAGGAAAATGGTACTTTACTCTTGATCGGTACGGTGGGACTTTGAAAATATTCGGGCGTTCCAATCGCTCGTCTGTTGCATCATAGCGCGTCTCGGCGCAATCGACCGATTCGCTCGACCCATTATTTTGGATTTACGGCTAAAATAAATTTTTCTCATTTTATTCAATAACATATTCTTGCTTAGATAACTTTTTTACATAGGGATTAAGCATTTAGAACGATATAATGTTTAAAATAAGGGCACTTTACTCTTGACATTTTACGGTTTTTTCAATTTTCTGAAAAATCCTATCATTAGATTTTTTTAAAAATACGATATTCTTGCTTAACTAACGTTTCTACATAGGGATTAAGCATTTAGAACGAAATCTAATGTCAGAAAATGGCACTTTACTCTTGACATTTTTCGGTTTTTCCAATTTTCTGGAAAATCCTATCATTAGATTTTTTTAAAAATACGATATTCTTGCTTAACTAACGTTTTTACATAGGGATTAAGCATTTGGAACGAAATCTAATGTAGGAAAATGGTACTTTACTCTTGATCGGTACGGTGGGACTTTGAAAATATTCGGGCGTTCCAATCGCTCGTCTGTTGCATCATAGCGCGTCTCGGCGCAATCGACCGATTCGCTCGACCCATTATTTTCGATTTACGGCTAAAATAAATTTTTCTCATTTTATTCAATAACATATTCTTGCTTAGATAACTTTTTTACATAGGGATTAAGCATTTAGAACGATATAATGTTTAAAATAAGGGCACTTTACTCTTGACATTTTACGGTTTTTTCAATTTTCTGAAAAATCCTATCATTAGATTTTTTTAAAAATACGATATTCTTGCTTAACTAACGTTTCTACATAGGGATTAAGCATTTAGAACGAAATCTAATGTCAGAAAATGGCACTTTACTCTTGACATTTTTCGGTTTTTTCAATTTTCTGGAAAATCCTATCATTAGATTTTTTTAAAAATACGATATTCTTGCTTAACTAACGTTTCTACATAGGGATTAAGCATTTAGAACGAAATCTAATGTAGGAAAATGGTACTTTACTCTTGATCGGTACGTTGGGACTTTGAAAATATTCGGGCGTTCCAAACGCTCGTCTGTTGCATCATAGCGCGTCTCGGCGCAATCGACCGATTCGCTCGATCCATTATTTTCGATTTACGGCTAAAATAAATTTTTCTCATTTTATTCAATAACATATTCCTGCTTAAATAACTTTTTTACATATGGATTAAGCATTTAGAACGATACATTGTTTAAAATAAGGGCACTTTACTCTTGACATTTTACGGTTTTTTCAATTTTCTGAAAAATCCTATGATTAGATTTTTTTAAAAATACGATATCCTTGCTTAACTAACGTTTCTACATAGGGATTAAGCATTTAGAACGAAATCTAATGTCAGAAAATGGCACTTTACTCTTGACATTTTTCGGTTTTTTCAATTTTCTGGAAAATCCTATCATTAGATTTTTTTAAAAATACGATATTCTTGCTTAACTAACGTTTCTACATAGGGATTAAGCATTTAGAACGAAATCTAATGTAGGAAAATGGTACTTTACTCTTGATCGGTACGTTGGGACTTTGAAAATATTCGGGCGTTCCAAACGCTCGTCTGTTGCATCATAGCGCGTCTCGGCGCAATCGACCGATTCGCTCGACCCATTATTTTCGATTTACGGCTAAAATAAATTTTTCTCATTTTATTCAATAACATATTCTTGCTTAGATAACTTTTTTACATAGGGATTAAGCATTTAGAACGATATAATGTTTAAAATAAGGGCACTTTACTCTTGACATTTTACGGTTTTTTCAATTTTCTGAAAAATCCTATCATTAGATTTTTTTAAAAATACGATATTCTTGCTTAACTAACGTTTCTACATAGGGATTAAGCATTTAGAACGAAATCTAATGTCAGAAAATGGCACTTTACTCTTGACATTTTTCGGTTTTTTCAATTTTCTGGAAAATCCTATCATTAGATTTTTTTAAAAATACGATATTCTTGCTTAACTAACGTTTCTACATAGGGATTAAGCATTTAGAACGAAATCTAATGTAGGAAAATGGTACTTTACTCTTGATCGGTACGTTGGGACTTTGAAAATATTCGGGCGTTCCAAACGCTCGTCTGTTGCATCATAGCGCGTCTCGGCGCAATCGACCGATTCGCTCGACCCATTATTTTCGATTTACGGCTAAAATAAATTTTTCTCATTTTATTCAATAACATATTCTTGCTTAGATAACTTTTTTACATAGGGATTAAGCATTTAGAACGATATAATGTTTAAAATAAGGGCACTTTACTCTTGACATTTTACGGTTTTTTCAATTTTCTGAAAAATCCTATCATTAGATTTTTTTAAAAATACGATATTCTTGCTTAACTAACGTTTCTACATAGGGATTAAGCATTTAGAACGAAATCTAATGTCAGAAAATTGCACTTTACTCTTGACATTTTTCGGTTTTTTCAATTTTCTGGGAAATCCTACCATTAGATTTTTTTAAAAATATGATATTCTTGCTTAACTAACGTTTTTACATAGGGATTAAGCATTTAGAACGAAATCTAATGTAGGAAAATGGTACTTTACTCTTGATCGGTACGTTGGGACTTTGAAAATATTCGGGCGTTCCAATCGCTCGTCTGTTGCATCATAGCGCGTCTCGGCGCAATCGACCGATTCGCTCGATCCATTATTTTCGATTTACGGCTAAAATAAATTTTTCTCATTTTATTCAATAACATATTCCTGCTTAAATAACTTTTTTACATATGGATTAAGCATTTAGAACGATACATTGTTTAAAATAAGGGCACTTTACTCTTGACATTTTACGGTTTTTTCAATTTTCTGAAAAATCCTATCATTAGATTTTTTTAAAAATACGATATTCTTGCTTAACTAACGTTTCTACATAGGGATTAAGCATTTAGAACGAAATCTAATGTCAGAAAATGGCACTTTACTCTTGACATTTTTCGGTTTTTTCAATTTTCTGGAAAATCCTATCATTAGATTTTTTTAAAAATACGATATTCTTGCTTAACTAACGTTTTTACATAGGGATTAAGCATTTGGAACGAAATCTAATGTAGGAAAATGGTACTTTACTCTTGATCGGTACGGTGGGACTTTGAAAATATTCGGGCGTTCCAATCGCTCGTCTGTTGCATCATAGCGCGTCTCGGCGCAATCGACCGATTCGCTCGACCCATTATTTTGGATTTACGGCTAAAATAAATTTTTCTCATTTTATTCAATAACATATTCTTGCTTAGATAACTTTTTTACATAGGGATTAAGCATTTAGAACGATATAATGTTTAAAATAAGGGCACTTTACTCTTGACATTTTACGGTTTTTTCAATTTTCTGAAAAATCCTATCATTAGATTTTTTTAAAAATACGATATTCTTGCTTAACTAACGTTTCTACATAGGGATTAAGCATTTAGAACGAAATCTAATGTCAGAAAATGGCACTTTACTCTTGACATTTTTCGGTTTTTCCAATTTTCTGGAAAATCCTATCATTAGATTTTTTTAAAAATACGATATTCTTGCTTAACTAACGTTTTTACATAGGGATTAAGCATTTGGAACGAAATCTAATGTAGGAAAATGGTACTTTACTCTTGATCGGTACGGTGGGACTTTGAAAATATTCGGGCGTTCCAATCGCTCGTCTGTTGCATCATAGCGCGTCTCGGCGCAATCGACCGATTCGCTCGACCCATTATTTTCGATTTACGGCTAAAATAAATTTTTCTCATTTTATTCAATAACATATTCTTGCTTAGATAACTTTTTTACATAGGGATTAAGCATTTAGAACGATATAATGTTTAAAATAAGGGCACTTTACTCTTGACATTTTACGGTTTTTTCAATTTTCTGAAAAATCCTATCATTAGATTTTTTTAAAAATACGATATTCTTGCTTAACTAACGTTTCTACATAGGGATTAAGCATTTAGAACGAAATCTAATGTCAGAAAATGGCACTTTACTCTTGACATTTTTCGGTTTTTTCAATTTTCTGGAAAATCCTATCATTAGATTTTTTTAAAAATACGATATTCTTGCTTAACTAACGTTTCTACATAGGGATTAAGCATTTAGAACGAAATCTAATGTAGGAAAATGGTACTTTACTCTTGATCGGTACGTTGGGACTTTGAAAATATTCGGGCGTTCCAAACGCTCGTCTGTTGCATCATAGCGCGTCTCGGCGCAATCGACCGATTCGCTCGATCCATTATTTTCGATTTACGGCTAAAATAAATTTTTCTCATTTTATTCAATAACATATTCCTGCTTAAATAACTTTTTTACATATGGATTAAGCATTTAGAACGATACATTGTTTAAAATAAGGGCACTTTACTCTTGACATTTTACGGTTTTTTCAATTTTCTGAAAAATCCTATGATTAGATTTTTTTAAAAATACGATATCCTTGCTTAACTAACGTTTCTACATAGGGATTAAGCATTTAGAACGAAATCTAATGTCAGAAAATGGCACTTTACTCTTGACATTTTTCGGTTTTTTCAATTTTCTGGAAAATCCTATCATTAGATTTTTTTAAAAATACGATATTCTTGCTTAACTAACGTTTCTACATAGGGATTAAGCATTTAGAACGAAATCTAATGTAGGAAAATGGTACTTTACTCTTGATCGGTACGTTGGGACTTTGAAAATATTCGGGCGTTCCAAACGCTCGTCTGTTGCATCATAGCGCGTCTCGGCGCAATCGACCGATTCGCTCGACCCATTATTTTCGATTTACGGCTAAAATAAATTTTTCTCATTTTATTCAATAACATATTCTTGCTTAGATAACTTTTTTACATAGGGATTAAGCATTTAGAACGATATAATGTTTAAAATAAGGGCACTTTACTCTTGACATTTTACGGTTTTTTCAATTTTCTGAAAAATCCTATCATTAGATTTTTTTAAAAATACGATATTCTTGCTTAACTAACGTTTCTACATAGGGATTAAGCATTTAGAACGAAATCTAATGTCAGAAAATGGCACTTTACTCTTGACATTTTTCGGTTTTTTCAATTTTCTGGGAAATCCTACCATTAGATTTTTTTAAAAATATGATATTCTTGCTTAACTAACGTTTTTACATAGGGATTAAGCATTTAGAACGAAATCTAATGTAGGAAAATGGTACTTTACTCTTGATCGGTACGTTGGGACTTTGAAAATATTCGGGCGTTCCAATCGCTCGTCTGTTGCATCATAGCGCGTCTCGGCGCAATCGACCGATTCGCTCGATCCATTATTTTCGATTTACGGCTAAAATAAATTTTTCTCATTTTATTCAATAACATATTCCTGCTTAAATAACTTTTTTACATATGGATTAAGCATTTAGAACGATACATTGTTTAAAATAAGGGCACTTTACTCTTGACATTTTACGGTTTTTTCAATTTTCTGAAAAATCCTATCATTAGATTTTTTTAAAAATACGATATTCTTGCTTAACTAACGTTTCTACATAGGGATTAAGCATTTAGAACGAAATCTAATGTCAGAAAATGGCACTTTACTCTTGACATTTTTCGGTTTTTCCAATTTTCTGGAAAATCCTATCATTAGATTTTTTTAAAAATACGATATTCTTGCTTAACTAACGTTTTTACATAGGGATTAAGCATTTAGAACGAAATCTAATGTAGGAAAATGGTACTTTACTCTTGATCGGTACGTTGGGACTTTGAAAATATTCGGGCGTTCCAATCGCTCGTCTGTTGCATCATAGCGCGTCTCGGCGCAATCGACCGATTCGCTCGATCAATTATTTTCGATTTACGGCTAAAATAAATTTTTCTCATTTTATTCAATAACATATTCCTGCTTAAATAACTTTTTTACATATGGATTAAGCATTTAGAACGATACATTGTTTAAAATAAGGGCACTTTACTCTTGACATTTTACGGTTTTTTCAATTTTCTGAAAAATCCTATCATTAGATTTTTTTAAAAATACGATATTCTTGCTTAACTAACGTTTCTACATAGGGATTAAACATTTAGAACGAAATCTAATGTCAGAAAATGGCACTTTACTCTTGACATTTTTCGGTTTTTTCAATTTTCTGGGAAATCCTATCATTAGATTTTTTTAAAAATACGATATTCTTGCTTAACTAACGTTTTTACATAGGGATTAAGCATTTAGAACGAAATCTAATGTAGGAAAATGGTACTTTACTCTTGATCGGTACGTTGGGACTTTGAAAATATTCGGGCGTTCCAATCGCTCGTCTGTTGCATCATAGCGCGTCTCGGCGCAATCGACCGATTCGCTCGATCCATTATTTTCGATTTACGGCTAAAATAAATTTTTCTAATTTTTTTCAATAACATATTCCTGCTTAAATAACTTTTTTACATAGGGATTAAGCCTTTAGAACGATACATTGTTTAAAATAAGGGCACTTTACTCTTGACATTTTACGGTTTTTTCAATTTTCTGAAAAATCCTATCATTAGATTTTTTTAAAAATACGATATTCTTGCTTAACTAACGTTTCTACATAGGGATTAAGCATTTAGAACGAAATCTAATGTCAGAAAATGGCACTTTACTCTTGACATTTTTCGGTTTTTTCAATTTTCTGGGAAATCCTATCATTAGATTTTTTTAAAAATACGATATTCTTGCTTAACTAACGTTTTTACATAGGGATTAAGCATTTAGAACGAAATCTAATGTAGGAAAATGGTACTTTACTCTTGATCGGTACGTTGGGACTTTGAAAATATTCGGGCGTTCCAATCGCTCGTCTGTTGCATCATAGCGCGTCTCGGCGCAATCGACCGATTCGCTCGATCCATTATTTTCGATTTACGGCTAAAATAAATTTTTCTCATTTTATTCAATAACATATTCCTGCTTAAATAACTTTTTTACATATGGATTAAGCATTTAGAACGATACATTGTTTAAAATAAGGGCACTTTACTCTTGACATTTTACGGTTTTTTCAATTTTCTGAAAAATCCTATCATTAGATTTTTTTAAAAATACGATATTCTTGCTTAACTAACGTTTCTACATAGGGATTAAGCATTTAGAACGAAATCTAATGTCAGAAAATGGCACTTTACTCTTGACATTTTTCGGTTTTTTCAATTTTCTGGGAAATCCTATCATTAGATTTTTTTAAAAATACGATATTCTTGCTTAACTAACGTTTTTACATAGGGATTAAGCATTTAGAACGAAATCTAATGTAGGAAAATGGTACTTTACTCTTGATCGGTACGTTGGGACTTTGAAAATATTCGGGCGTTCCAATCGCTCGTCTGTTGCATCATAGCGCGTCTCGGCGCAATCGACCGATTCGCTCGATCCATTATTTTCGATTTACGGCTAAAATAAATTTTTCTCATTTTATTCAATAACATATTCTTGCTTAAATAACTTTTTTACATAGGGATTAAGCATTTAGAACGATACATTGTTTAAAATAAGGGCACTTTACTCTTGACATTTTACGGTTTTTTCAATTTTCTGAAAAATCCTATCATTAGATTTTTTTAAGAATACGATATTCTTGCTTAACTAACGTTTCTACATAGGGATTAAGCATTTAGAACGAAATCTAATGTCAGAAAATGGCACTTTACTCTTGACATTTTTCGGTTTTTTCAATTTTCTGGAAAATCCTATCATTAGATTTTTTTAAAAATACGATATTCTTGCTTAACTAACGTTTTTACATAGGGATTAAGCATTTAGAACGAAATCTAATGTAGGAAAATGGTACTTTACTCTTGATCGGTACGTTGGGACTTTGAAAATATTCGGGCGTACGCGGCGCGCTCGGCGCTTCGAACAGCTCCGGTGTCCCCATTATTTTCGATTTACGGCTAAAATAAATTTTTCTAATTTTTTTCAATAACATATTCCTGCTAAAATAACTTTTTTACATAGGGATTAAGCATTTAGAACGATACATTGTTTAAAATAAGGGCACTTTACTCTTGACATTTTACGGTTTTTTCAATTTTCTGAAAAATCCTATCATTAGATTTTTTTAAAAATACGATATTCTTGCTTAACTAACGTTTCTACATAGGGATTAAGCATTTAGAACGAAATCTAATGTCAGAAAATGGCACTTTACTCTTGACATTTTACGGTTTTTTCAATTTTCTGGGAAATCCTATCATTAGATTTTTTTAAAAATACGATATTCTTGCTTAACTAACGTTTTTACATAGGGATTAAGCATTTAGAACGAAATCTAATGTAGGAAAATGGTACTTTACTCTTGATCGGTACGTTGGGACTTGGAAAATATTCGGCCGTACGCGGCGCGTCTCGGCGCTTCGAACAGCTCCGGTGTCCCCATTATTTTCGATTTACGGCTAAAATAAATTTTTCTAATTTTTTTCAATTACATATTCTTGCTTAGATAACTTTTTTACATAGGGATTAAGCATTTAGAACGACATATTGTTTAAAATAATGGTACTTTACTCTTGTGATTTTTCGGTTTTTTTTGATTATTTGGAAAAATAAATTTTTGTAATTTTTTTAAATACGATATTCGTGATCAGTGAACGATTTCACATATGGATTAAGCATTTAGAATCGTGCGGAAGCGTTATTAAAAAAGTTTACTCGATGCGATGGGACTTTGAAAAGTTTGTGAAAATTTTCATATTGGGAAAAAATGTGTAATTTTTTGTCTAGTTTACGGTAGTGTAATTTATTTTAATGTTTACTATAAATTTTTTTTTCGTTCGTTCACGCGCTATGTTACAACAGCACGGCCGGGCGGTCTGTTGCCGCGGCGGTTTACACTCATAAGCGCGCGTGCTATTCGGCCGGCGGCGCCGGCGTCCTTGCCGGCCGTTCGGTATCTATAAGAGATACACGGTCCGTGCGAGGCGGACGGAGCAGAGCGGGTTTTGGGCCAATTCTACGATCTCGGTCGAGAAGCTGTCTCAGAGCTCCTTCGGGGCTTCGGTCCTGACTGTTTCGTGCCGTTTACGTTACGGACTTTTCTCCACACAGCGTGGCCACGGGTCGGTGTCTTTGACCGAATGGCCCATATGTGGCAAGCCCTACGGGGTTGGTTACCCGTATGCACTTTGTATGTATACTCGTACTCACTGAGCAATCGACTCTTCTGTCCGAGCGATGGAAAAATTTTTTAAAATGCATCTGTAAGATTTGGAAGCAAATCGTACCAATTGAAAACTGTGGCTAAAATGAATAGCCCAGTGGAGAGAGAAAACTATCAAAAAACTGATTTTTTAAATCAAGAGGTGTCAGAAATCGAAATGCCTAGCGCGAGCGGAAGAACACGCTTTCTCGCCAGTCCAGCATGTGTCCTGTCCGTTCTTCCTCGGCTTGCCGATTTTGCCCAGATCAGAGGTTTCGTGCTTCCGGCGGTCAGAAGATCAGCGTGAGCGTACGCGCTTCCACGACTATGGCATCACCCATGTACTTTTTCCTTTGAATATATTTGAGTACATAAAAAATATTAAAACATATAGAGAGAACTGTGTCTTGGATCTTAAAAATTTGTCAATAGCGATGATATATTATTACTTAACTTGAAGTATTTGTACGTTTTAGCTGGGACGTACATTTATCTTACAAGATGTTAATAGCGAGACTCTTGAAGATAAAATTATCTTGTGATTTTATGAAGGCAAAGATAGAAACGTACGAAGCTGGCGTACGTAGAAAAATGTGATTTTACGATAGAACAAAAATATAATACGTACGTTTTTGGGCGTACGGTAAAATATCTGTATGGTAGAAAAATGAAAGAAATTGAGCGTTAAAGAAGATATGTTACAAGCGCGGAATGTGGCAAAACTTGTACATATTTGAAAGAGAAAAGTGGTGTGTCGACCTGACATATATATATGAAACAGGCGACGATGGAAAAGGATTTAAATTTTGTCCATTTTATATATACATATTGTATAGTTCCCTGGTTGATCCTGCCAGTAGTCATATGCTTGTCTCAAAGATTAAGCCATGCATGTCTCAGTACATGCCGTATTAAGGTGAAACCGCGAATGGCTCATTAAATCAGTTATGGTTTCTTAGATCGTACTAAAATTTACTTGGATAACTGTGGTAATTCTAGAGCTAATACATGCAAAACAGAGTTCCGACCAGAGATGGTAGGAACGCTTTTATTAGATCAAAACCAATCGGTGGCGGGTGTTTACACTCGTCCATCGTTTGCTTTGGTGACTCTGAATAACTTTGTGCTGATCGCATGGTCTTATAGCACCGGCGACGCATCTTTCAAATGTCTGCCTTATCAACTGTCGATGGTAGGTTCTGCGCCTACCATGGTTGTAACGGGTAACGGGGAATCAGGGTTCGATTCCGGAGAGGGAGCCTGAGAAACGGCTACCACATCCAAGGAAGGCAGCAGGCGCGCAAATTACCCACTCCCGGCACGGGGAGGTAGTGACGAAAAATAACGATACGGGACTCATCCGAGGCCCCGTAATCGGAATGAGTACACTTTAAATCCTTTAACGAGGATCCATTGGAGGGCAAGTCTGGTGCCAGCAGCCGCGGTAATTCCAGCTCCAATAGCGTATATTAAAGTTGTTGCGGTTAAAAAGCTCGTAGTTGAATCTGTGTGTCACAGTGTCGGTTCATCGCTCGCGGTGTTTAACTGGCATTATGTGGTACGTCCTACCGGTGGGCTTTGCTCTTCACGGGGCGGTCCAACTAATATCCCATCGCGGTGCTCTTCACTGAGTGTCGAGGTGGGCCGGTACGTTTACTTTGAACAAATTAGAGTGCTCAAAGCAGGCTACCTTCGCCTGAATACTGTGTGCATGGAATAATGGAATAGGACCTCGGTTCTATTTTGTTGGTTTTCGGAACCCCGAGGTAATGATTAATAGGGACAGATGGGGGCATTCGTATTGCGACGTTAGAGGTGAAATTCTTGGATCGTCGCAAGACGGACAGAAGCGAAAGCATTTGCCAAAAATGTTTTCATTAATCAAGAACGAAAGTTAGAGGTTCGAAGGCGATCAGATACCGCCCTAGTTCTAACCATAAACGATGCCAGCTAGCGATCCGCCGAAGTTCCTACGATGACTCGGCGGGCAGCTTCCGGGAAACCAAAGCTTTTGGGTTCCGGGGGAAGTATGGTTGCAAAGCTGAAACTTAAAGGAATTGACGGAAGGGCACCACCAGGAGTGGAGCCTGCGGCTTAATTTGACTCAACACGGGAAACCTCACCAGGCCCGGACACCGGAAGGATTGACAGATTGATAGCTCTTTCTTGATTCGGTGGGTGGTGGTGCATGGCCGTTCTTAGTTGGTGGAGCGATTTGTCTGGTTAATTCCGATAACGAACGAGACTCTAGCCTGCTAAATAGACGTAATTATGGTATCTCGAAGGCTCTCGGCTTCTGCCGGTGGGGT
Source organism: Megalopta genalis (assembly GCF_051020955.1). Classification (NCBI taxonomy): domain Eukaryota; kingdom Metazoa; phylum Arthropoda; class Insecta; order Hymenoptera; family Halictidae; genus Megalopta; species Megalopta genalis. Next base: position 21,137 of record NW_027476290.1, read on the forward strand.
TTTTACTACCAACGTACAAACAAATCTTCTTAGAGGGACAGGCGGCTTCTAGCCGCACGAGATTGAGCAATAACAGGTCTGTGATGCCCTTAGATGTTCTGGGCCGCACGCGCGCTACACTGAAGGAATCAGCGTGTGTTCCCTGGCCGAAAGGCCCGGGTAACCCGCTGAACCTCCTTCGTGCTAGGGATTGGGGCTTGCAATTATTCCCCATGAACGAGGAATTCCCAGTAAGCGCGAGTCATAAGCTCGCGTTGATTACGTCCCTGCCCTTTGTACACACCGCCCGTCGCTACTACCGATTGAATGATTTAGTGAGGTCTTCGGACTGGTGCGCGGCAATGTTTCGGCATTGCCGATGATGCCGGGAAGATGACCAAACTTGATTATTTAGAGGAAGTAAAAGTCGTAACAAGGTTTCCGTAGGTGAACCTGCGGAAGGATCATTACAATGTTCCAATATATCTCAAAGAGAGAGGAGAGGAGGAGAGAAAATGAATTCGATTAGTTTGTGGATAAGAATTCATATAAAAAAAAAAGATATTGTTGAGCCCGCCAGATCATTCGTGCGTGATTTACACGGCCAGACGTGTGTACTACACGTATTAGGCCTTTGATCTGCGTTGCGTAGGCCACAACAAATCTTTCAAAGAGAGAGAGATATATGTGTTGTTGGGGTTTGTGATTATGAAGGTGCCCCAACGCACAAAAATATATAAAAATGTACAAAGTTGGGATGTGGTGTGGTGGAGAAGAGTTGGGCCCGACCAGATCATTCGTGCGTGATTTACACGGCAGACGTGTGTACTACACGTATTAGGCCTTTGATCTGCGTTGCGTAGGCCATCTTCCTTCCAAGACACACACGTGTTGGGGTTTGTGTGATTTTATGATAGTGCCTCAACACGGAAAAATAAGCGTACGAGAAGAGTTGGGCCCGACCAGATCATTCGTGCGTGATTTATACACGGCCAGACGCGTATTATATTACACGTATTAGGCCTTTGATCTGCGTTGCGTAGGCCATCTTCTCGATAGAGAGAAAGCCAATGTATTCTTTTTTCTTTCTTTACACACACACACACAGTTGTAGTAGGACAGGGAGGGATGCGAGCGTGCTAATCACGCTTCCTCAAGTCTTCGCTGTGGTGTAAAAAAAAAAGAAAAAAAGGAATCGTTGGGAAAGTCCAAAGGACGAAAATATCGGGCAGTCTGAAGATAACTTAATGCTCGTTTACATTGGTATCAAGAGAGACCGGCTTGTGTAGCTCGTTTCAATGCTGTGTCGTTGTCATTGACACCCTACTCTGTTGCGCGCTAGTGGCAGCATGAGCGTGGGACGTATATATATATGACACCCAGCT
>NW_027476290.1:30000-52500 GCF_051020955.1 Megalopta genalis
TCAGTTCAGAAAATTACAGAGAGTGTTTGGTTGTGTTGCAGGAGTCAAACTGAATGATTTGATGCATAAAGTTTAATTAAACTCCCATTACTTTGCCGGGAAACATCGATTATTCCGATCTAGAAAGAGACAGAGACAGTCGATCCGCGTTATGTTAAATATTTCAAGGTTCCCGATTCCACAAAATTATAAAAAGTATACGGCTGTGTAGCGGGGATCAAAACGAGTAATTTCATGTATAAAGTTTAATTAATCTCCCAATAGTTTGCCGGGAAACATCGATTATTCCGATCTAGAAAGAGACAGAGATAGTCGATCCGCGTTATGTTAAATATTGCAAGGTTCCCGATTCCACAAAATTATAAAAAGTATACGGCTGTGTAGCGGGGATCAAAACGAGTAATTTCATGTATAAAGTTTAATTAAACTCCCAATAGTTTGCCGGGAAACATCGATTCTTCCGATCTAGAAAGAGACAGAGACAGACGATCCGCGTTATGTTAAATATTTCAAGGTTCCCGATTCCACAAAATTATAAAAAGTATACGGCTGTGTAGCGGGGATCAAAACGAGTAATTTCATGTATAAAGTTTAATTAATCTCTCAATAGTTTGCCGGGAAACATCGATTATTCCGATCTAGAAAGAGACAGAGACAGACGATCCGCGTTATGTTAAATATTTCAAGGTTCCCGATTCCACAAAATTATAAAAAGTATACGGCTGTGTAGCGGGGATCAAAACGAGTAATTTCATGTATAAAGTTTAATTAAACTCCCAATAGTTTGCCGGGAAACATCGATTCTTCCGATCTAGAAAGAGACAGAGACAGACGATCCGCGTTATGTTAAATATTTCAAGGTTCCCGATTCCACAAAATTATAAAAAGTATACGGCTGTGTAGCGGGGATCAAAACGAGTAATTTCATGTATATTGTTTAATTAATCTCCCAATAGTTTGCCGGGAAACAACGATTATTCCGATCTAGAAAGAGACAGAGACAGACGATCCGCGTTATGTTAAATATTTCAAGGTTCCCGATTCCACAAAATTATAAAAAGTATACGGCTGTGTAGCGGGGATCAAAACGAGTAATTTCATGTATAAAGTTTAATTAATCTCCCAATAGTTTGCCGGGAAACATCGATTATTCCGATCTAGAAAGAGACAGAGATAGTCGATCCGCGTTATGTTAAATATTGCAAGGTTCCCGATTCCACAAAATTATAAAAAGTATACGGCTGTGTAGCGGGGATCAAAACGAGTAATTTCATGTATAAAGTTTAATTAAACTCCCAATAGTTTGCCGGGAAACATCGATTCTTCCGATCTAGAAAGAGACAGAGACAGACGATCCGCGTTATGTTAAATATTTCAAGGTTCCCGATTCCACAAAATTATAAAAAGTATACGGCTGTGTAGCGGGGATCAAAACGAGTAATTTCATGTATAAAGTTTAATTAAACTCCCAATAGTTTGCCGGGAAATATCGATTCTTCCGATCTAGAAAGAGACAGAGACAGACGATCCGCGTTATGTTAAATATTTCAAGGTTCCCGATTCCACAAAATTATAAAAAGTATACGGCTGTGTAGCGGGGATCAAAACGAGTAATTTCATGTATAAAGTTTAATTAAACTCCCAATAGTTTGCCGGGAAACATCGATTCTTCCGATCTAGAAAGAGACAGAGACAGACGATCCGCGTTATGTTAAATATTTCAAGGTTCCCGATTCCACAAAATTATAAAAAGTATACGGCTGTGTAGCGGGGATCAAAACGAGTAATTTCATGTATAAAGTTTAATTAATCTCCCAATAGTTTGCCGGGAAACATCGATTCTCCCGATCTAGAAAGAGACAGAGACAGACGATCCGCGTTATGTTAAATATTTCAAGGTTCCCGATTCCACAAAATTATAAAAAGTATACGGCTGTGTAGCGGGGATCAAAACGAGTAATTTCATGTATAAAGTTTAATTAAACTCCCAATAGTTTGCCGGGAAACATCGATTCTTCCGATCTAGAAAGAGACAGAGACAGACGATCCGCGTTATGTTAAATATTTCAAGGTTCCCGATTCCACAAAATTATAAAAAGTATACGGCTGTGTAGCAGGGATCAGAACGCGTAATTTCATGTATAAAGTTTAATTAAACTCCCAATAGTTTGTCGGGAAACATCGATAGTTCGATCGCGCGAGAGAGACAGAGAAACGAACAGTCTTTTTTTCGATTTACGGCTAAAATAAATTTTTCTAATTTTTTTCAATAACATATTCCTGCTAAAATAACTTTTTTACATAGGGATTAAGCATTTAGAACGATACATTGTTTAAAATAAGGGCACTTTACTCTTGACATTTTACGGTTTTTTCAATTTTCTGAAAAATCCTATCATTAGATTTTTTTAAAAATACGATATTCTTGCTTAACTAACGTTTCTACATAGGGATTAAGCATTTAGAACGAAATCTAATGTCAGAAAATGGCACTTTACTCTTGACATTTTTCGGTTTTTTCAATTTTCTGGAAAATCCTATCATTAGATTTTTTTAAAAATACGATATTCTTGCTTAACTAACGTTTTTACATAGGGATTAAGCATTTAGAACGAAATCTAATGTAGGAAAATGGTACTTTACTCTTGATCGGTACGTTGGGACTTTGAAAATATTCGGGCGTTCCAATCGCTCGTCTGTTGCATCATAGCGCGTCTCGGCGCAATCGACCGATTCGCTCGATCCATTATTTTCGATTTACGGCTAAAATAAATTTTTCTCATTTTATTCAATAACATATTCCTGCTTAAATAACTTTTTTACATATGGATTAAGCATTTAGAACGATACATTGTTTAAAATAAGGGCACTTTACTCTTGACATTTTACGGTTTTTTCAATTTTCTGAAAAATCCTATCATTAGATTTTTTTAAAAATACGATATTCTTGCTTAACTAACGTTTCTACATAGGGATTAAGCATTTAGAACGAAATCTAATGTCAGAAAATGGCACTTTACTCTTGACATTTTTCGGTTTTTTCAATTTTCTGGGAAATCCTATCATTAGATTTTTTTAAAAATACGATATTCTTGCTTAACTAACGTTTTTACATAGGGATTAAGCATTTAGAACGAAATCTAATGTAGGAAAATGGTACTTTACTCTTGATCGGTACGTTGGGACTTTGAAAATATTCGGGCGTTCCAATCGCTCGTCTGTTGCATCATAGCGCGTCTCGGCGCAATCGACCGATTCGCTCGATCCATTATTTTCGATTTACGGCTAAAATAAATTTTTCTCATTTTATTCAATAACATATTCTTGCTTAAATAACTTTTTTACATAGGGATTAAGCATTTAGAACGATACATTGTTTAAAATAAGGGCACTTTACTCTTGACATTTTACGGTTTTTTCAATTTTCTGAAAAATCCTATCATTAGATTTTTTTTTAAGAATACGATATTCTTGCTTAACTAACGTTTCTACATAGGGATTAAGCATTTAGAACGAAATCTAATGTCAGAAAATGGCACTTTACTCTTGACATTTTTCGGTTTTTTTCAATTTTCTGGAAAATCCTATCATTAGATTTTTTTAAAAATACGATATTCTTGCTTAACTAACGTTTTTACATAGGGATTAAGCATTTAGAACGAAATCTAATGTAGGAAAATGGTACTTTACTCTTGATCGGTACGTTGGGACTTTGAAAATATTCGGGCGTACGCGGCGCGCTCGGCGCTTCGAACAGCTCCGGTGTCCCCATTATTTTCGATTTACGGCTAAAATAAATTTTTCTAATTTTTTTCAATAACATATTCCTGCTAAAATAACTTTTTGACATAGGGATTAAGCATTTAGAACGATACATTGTTTAAAATAAGGGCACTTTACTCTTGACATTTTACGGTTTTTTCAATTTTCTGAAAAATCCTATCATTAGATTTTTTTAAAAATACGATATTCTTGCTTAGCTAACGTTTCTACATAGGGATTAAGCATTTAGAACGAAATCTAATGTCAGAAAATGGCACTTTACTCTTGACATTTTACGGTTTTTTCAATTTTCTGGGAAATCCTATCATTAGATTTTTTTAAAAATACGATATTCTTGCTTAACTAACGTTTTTACATAGGGATTAAGCATTTAGAACGAAATCTAATGTAGGAAAATGGTACTTTACTCTTGATCGGTACGTTGGGACTTTGAAAATATTCGGGCGTTCCAATCGCTCGTCTGTTGCATCATAGCGCGTCTCGGCGCAATCGACCGATTCGCTCGATCCATTATTTTCGATTTACGGCTAAAATAAATTTTTCTCATTTTATTCAATAACATATTCCTGCTTAAATAACTTTTTTACATAGGGATTAAGCATTTAGAACGATACATTGTTTAAAATAAGGGCACTTTACTCTTGACATTTTACGGTTTTTTCAATTTTCTGAAAAATCCTATCATTAGATTTTTTTAAAAATACGATATTCTTGCTTAACTAACGTTTCTACATAGGGATTAAGCATTTAGAACGAAATCTAATGTCAGAAAATGGCACTTTACTCTTGACATTTTTCGGTTTTTTCAATTTTCTGGGAAATCCTATCATTAGATTTTTTTAAAAATACGATATTCTTGCTTAACTAACGTTTTTACATAGGGATTAAGCATTTAGAACGAAATCTAATGTAGGAAAATGGTACTTTACTCTTGATCGGTACGTTGGGACTTTGAAAATATTCGGGCGTTCCAATCGCTCGTCTGTTGCATCATAGCGCGTCTCGGCGCAATCGACCGATTCGCTCAATCCATTATTTTCGATTTACGGCTAAAATAAATTTTTCTCATTTTATTCAATAACATATTCCTGCTTAAATAACTTTTTTACATATGGATTAAGCATTTAGAACGATACATTGTTTAAAATAAGGGCACTTTACTCTTGACATTTTACGGTTTTTTCAATTTTCTGAAAAATCCTATCATTAGATTTTTTTAAAAATACGATATTCTTGCTTAACTAACGTTTCTACATAGGGATTAAGCATTTAGAACGAAATCTAATGTCAGAAAATGGCACTTTACTCTTGACATTTTTCGGTTTTTCCAATTTTCTGGAAAATCCTATCATTAGATTTTTTTAAAAATACGATATTCTTGCTTAACTAACGTTTTTACATAGGGATTAAGCATTTAGAACGAAATCTAATGTAGGAAAATGGTACTTTACTCTTGATCGGTACGTTGGGACTTGGAAAATATTCGGGCGTACGCGGCGCGCTCGGCGCTTCGAACAGCTTCGGTGTCCCCATTATTTTCGATTTACGGCTAAAATAAATTTTTCTAATTTTTTTCAATAACATATTCTTGCTTAAATAACTTTTTTACATAGGGATTAAGCATTTAGAACGATACATTGTTTAAAATAATGGCACTTTACTCTTGACATTTTACAGTTTTTTCAATTTTCTGAAAAATCCTATCATTAGATTTTTTTAAAAATACGATATTCTTGCTTAACTAACGTTTCTACATAGGGATTAAGCATTTAGAACGAAATCTAATGTCAGAAAATGGCACTTTACTCTTGACATTTTTCGGTTTTTTCAATTTTCTGGGAAATCCTATCATTAGATTTTTTTAAAAATACGATATTCTTGCTTAACTAACGTTTCTACATAGGGATTAAGCATTTAGAACGAAATCTAATGTAGGAAAATGGTACTTTACTCTTGATCGGTACGGTGGGACTTTGAAAATATTCGGGCGTTCCAATCGCTCGTCTGTTGCATCATAGCGCGTCTCGGCGCAATCGACCGATTCGCCCGACCCATTATTTTGGATTTACGGCTAAAATAAATTTTTCTCATTTTATTCAATAACATATTCTTGCTTAGATAACTTTTTTACATAGGGATTAAGCATTTAGAACGATATAATGTTTAAAATAAGGGCACTTTACTCTTGACATTTTACGGTTTTTTCAATTTTCTGAAAAATCCTATCATTAGATTTTTTTAAAAATACGATATTCTTGCTTAACTAACGTTTCTACATAGGGATTAAGCATTTAGAACGAAATCTAATGTCAGAAAATGGCACTTTACTCTTGACATTTTTCGGTTTTTTCAATTTTCTGGAAAATCCTATCATTAGATTTTTTTAAAAATACGATATTCTTGCTTAACTAACGTTTCTACATAGGGATTAAGCATTTAGAACGAAATCTAATGTAGGAAAATGGTACTTTACTCTTGATCGGTACGGTGGGACTTTGAAAATATTCGGGCGTTCCAATCGCTCGTCTGTTGCATCATAGCGCGTCTCGGCGCAATCGACCGATTCGCTCGACCCATTATTTTGGATTTACGGCTAAAATAAATTTTTCTCATTTTATTCAATAACATATTCTTGCTTAGATAACTTTTTTACATAGGGATTAAGCATTTAGAACGATATAATGTTTAAAATAAGGGCACTTTACTCTTGACATTTTACGGTTTTTTCAATTTTCTGAAAAATCCTATCATTAGATTTTTTTAAAAATACGATATTCTTGCTTAACTAACGTTTCTACATAGGGATTAAGCATTTAGAACGAAATCTAATGTCAGAAAATGGCACTTTACTCTTGACATTTTTCGGTTTTTTCAATTTTCTGGAAAATCCTATCATTAGATTTTTTTAAAAATACGATATTCTTGCTTAACTAACGTTTTTACATAGGGATTAAGCATTTGGAACGAAATCTAATGTAGGAAAATGGTACTTTACTCTTGATCGGTACGGTGGGACTTTGAAAATATTCGGGCGTTCCAATCGCTCGTCTGTTGCATCATAGCGCGTCTCGGCGCAATCGACCGATTCGCTCGACCCATTATTTTGGATTTACGGCTAAAATAAATTTTTCTCATTTTATTCAATAACATATTCTTGCTTAGATAACTTTTTTACATAGGGATTAAGCATTTAGAACGATATAATGTTTAAAATAAGGGCACTTTACTCTTGACATTTTACGGTTTTTTCAATTTTCTGAAAAATCCTATCATTAGATTTTTTTAAAAATACGATATTCTTGCTTAACTAACGTTTTTACATAGGGATTAAGCATTTAGAACGAAATCTAATGTCAGAAAATGGCACTTTACTCTTGACATTTTTCGGTTTTTTCAATTTTCTGGAAAATCCTATCATTAGATTTTTTTAAAAATACGATATTCTTGCTTAACTAACGTTTCTACATAGGGATTAAGCATTTAGAACGAAATCTAATGTAGGAAAATGGTACTTTACTCTTGATCGGTACGTTGGGACTTTGAAAATATTCGGGCGTTCCAATCGCTCGTCTGTTGCATCATAGCGCGTCTCGGCGCAATCGACCGATTCGCTCGATCCATTATTTTCGATTTACGGCTAAAATAAATTTTTCTCATTTTATTCAATAACATATTCCTGCTTAAATAACTTTTTTACATATGGATTAAGCATTTAGAACGATACATTGTTTAAAATAAGGGCACTTTACTCTTGACATTTTACGGTTTTTTCAATTTTCTGAAAAATCCTATCATTAGATTTTTTTAAAAATACGATATTCTTGCTTAACTAACGTTTCTACATAGGGATTAAGCATTTAGAACGAAATCTAATGTCAGAAAATGGCACTTTACTCTTGACATTTTTCGGTTTTTCCAATTTTCTGGAAAATCCTATCATTAGATTTTTTTAAAAATACGATATTCTTGCTTAACTAACGTTTTTACATAGGGATTAAGCATTTAGAACGAAATCTAATGTAGGAAAATGGTACTTTACTCTTGATCGGTACGTTGGGACTTGGAAAATATTCGGGCGTACGCGTCGCGCTCGGCGCTTCGAACAGCTTCGGTGTCCCCATTATTTTCGATTTACGGCTAAAATAAATTTTTCTAATTTTTTTCAATAACATATTCTTGCTTAAATAACTTTTTTACATAGGGATTAAGCATTTAGAACGATACATTGTTTAAAATAATGGCACTTTACTCTTGACATTTTACAGTTTTTTCAATTTTCTGAAAAATCCTATCATTAGATTTTTTTAAAAATACGATATTCTTGCTTAACTAACGTTTCTACATAGGGATTAAGCATTTAGAACGAAATCTAATGTCAGAAAATGGCACTTTACTCTTGACATTTTTCGGTTTTTTCAATTTTCTGGGAAATCCTATCATTAGATTTTTTTAAAAATACGATATTCTTGCTTAACTAACGTTTCTACATAGGGATTAAGCATTTAGAACGAAATCTAATGTAGGAAAATGGTACTTTACTCTTGATCGGTACGGTGGGACTTTGAAAATATTCGGGCGTTCCAATCGCTCGTCTGTTGCATCATAGCGCGTCTCGGCGCAATCGACCGATTCGCCCGACCCATTATTTTGGATTTACGGCTAAAATAAATTTTTCTCATTTTATTCAATAACATATTCTTGCTTAGATAACTTTTTTACATAGGGATTAAGCATTTAGAACGATATAATGTTTAAAATAAGGGCACTTTACTCTTGACATTTTACGGTTTTTTCAATTTTCTGAAAAATCCTATCATTAGATTTTTTTAAAAATACGATATTCTTGCTTAACTAACGTTTCTACATAGGGATTAAGCATTTAGAACGAAATCTAATGTCAGAAAATGGCACTTTACTCTTGACATTTTTCGGTTTTTTCAATTTTCTGGAAAATCCTATCATTAGATTTTTTTAAAAATACGATATTCTTGCTTAACTAACGTTTCTACATAGGGATTAAGCATTTAGAACGAAATCTAATGTAGGAAAATGGTACTTTACTCTTGATCGTTACGGTGGGACTTTGAAAATATTCGGGCGTTCCAATCGCTCGTCTGTTGCATCATAGCGCGTCTCGGCGCAATCGACCGATTCGCTCGACCCATTATTTTGGATTTACGGCTAAAATAAATTTTTCTCATTTTATTCAATAACATATTCTTGCTTAGATAACTTTTTTACATAGGGATTAAGCATTTAGAACGATATAATGTTTAAAATAAGGGCACTTTACTCTTGACATTTTACGGTTTTTTCAATTTTCTGAAAAATCCTATCATTAGATTTTTTTAAAAATACGATATTCTTGCTTAACTAACGTTTCTACATAGGGATTAAGCATTTAGAACGAAATCTAATGTCAGAAAATGGCACTTTACTCTTGACATTTTTCGGTTTTTTCAATTTTCTGGAAAATCCTATCATTAGATTTTTTTAAAAATACGATATTCTTGCTTAACTAACGTTTTTACATAGGGATTAAGCATTTGGAACGAAATCTAATGTAGGAAAATGGTACTTTACTCTTGATCGGTACGGTGGGACTTTGAAAATATTCGGGCGTTCCAATCGCTCGTCTGTTGCATCATAGCGCGTCTCGGCGCAATCGACCGATTCGCTCGACCCATTATTTTGGATTTACGGCTAAAATAAATTTTTCTCATTTTATTCAATAACATATTCTTGCTTAGATAACTTTTTTACATAGGGATTAAGCATTTAGAACGATATAATGTTTAAAATAAGGGCACTTTACTCTTGACATTTTACGGTTTTTTCAATTTTCTGAAAAATCCTATCATTAGATTTTTTTAAAAATACGATATTCTTGCTTAACTAACGTTTCTACATAGGGATTAAGCATTTAGAACGAAATCTAATGTCAGAAAATGGCACTTTACTCTTGACATTTTTCGGTTTTTCCAATTTTCTGGAAAATCCTATCATTAGATTTTTTTAAAAATACGATATTCTTGCTTAACTAACGTTTTTACATAGGGATTAAGCATTTGGAACGAAATCTAATGTAGGAAAATGGTACTTTACTCTTGATCGGTACGGTGGGACTTTGAAAATATTCGGGCGTTCCAAACGCTCGTCTGTTGCATCATAGCGCGTCTCGGCGCAATCGACCGATTCGCTCGATCCATTATTTTCGATTTACGGCTAAAATAAATTTTTCTCATTTTATTCAATAACATATTCCTGCTTAAATAACTTTTTTACATATGGATTAAGCATTTAGAACGATACATTGTTTAAAATAAGGGCACTTTACTCTTGACATTTTACGGTTTTTTCAATTTTCTGAAAAATCCTATGATTAGATTTTTTTAAAAATACGATATCCTTGCTTAACTAACGTTTCTACATAGGGATTAAGCATTTAGAACGAAATCTAATGTCAGAAAATGGCACTTTACTCTTGACATTTTTCGGTTTTTCCAATTTTCTGGAAAATCCTATCATTAGATTTTTTTAAAAATACGATATTCTTGCTTAACTAACGTTTCTACATAGGGATTAAGCATTTAGAACGAAATCTAATGTCAGAAAATGGCACTTTACTCTTGACATTTTTCGGTTTTTTCAATTTTCTGGAAAATCCTATCATTAGATTTTTTTAAAAATACGATATTCTTGCTTAACTAACGTTTCTACATAGGGATTAAGCATTTAGAACGAAATCTAATGTAGGAAAATGGTACTTTACTCTTGATCGGTACGTTGGGACTTTGAAAATATTCGGGCGTTCCAAACGCTCGTCTGTTGCATCATAGCGCGTCTCGGCGCAATCGACCGATTCGCTCGACCCATTATTTTCGATTTACGGCTAAAATAAATTTTTCTCATTTTATTCAATAACATATTCTTGCTTAGATAACTTTTTTACATAGGGATTAAGCATTTAGAACGATATAATGTTTAAAATAAGGGCACTTTACTCTTGACATTTTACGGTTTTTTCAATTTTCTGAAAAATCCTATCATTAGATTTTTTTAAAAATACGATATTCTTGCTTAACTAACGTTTCTACATAGGGATTAAGCATTTAGAACGAAATCTAATGTCAGAAAATGGCACTTTACTCTTGACATTTTTCGGTTTTTTCAATTTTCTGGAAAATCCTATCATTAGATTTTTTTAAAAATACGATATTCTTGCTTAACTAACGTTTCTACATAGGGATTAAGCATTTAGAACGAAATCTAATGTAGGAAAATGGTACTTTACTCTTGATCGGTACGTTGGGACTTTGAAAATATTCGGGCGTTCCAAACGCTCGTCTGTTGCATCATAGCGCGTCTCGGCGCAATCGACCGATTCGCTCGACCCATTATTTTCGATTTACGGCTAAAATAAATTTTTCTCATTTTATTCAATAACATATTCTTGCTTAGATAACTTTTTTACATAGGGATTAAGCATTTAGAACGATATAATGTTTAAAATAAGGGCACTTTACTCTTGACATTTTACGGTTTTTTCAATTTTCTGAAAAATCCTATCATTAGATTTTTTTAAAAATACGATATTCTTGCTTAACTAACGTTTCTACATAGGGATTAAGCATTTAGAACGAAATCTAATGTCAGAAAATTGCACTTTACTCTTGACATTTTTCGGTTTTTTCAATTTTCTGGGAAATCCTACCATTAGATTTTTTTAAAAATATGATATTCTTGCTTAACTAACGTTTTTACATAGGGATTAAGCATTTAGAACGAAATCTAATGTAGGAAAATGGTACTTTACTCTTGATCGGTACGTTGGGACTTTGAAAATATTCGGGCGTTCCAATCGCTCGTCTGTTGCATCATAGCGCGTCTCGGCGCAATCGACCGATTCGCTCGATCCATTATTTTCGATTTACGGCTAAAATAAATTTTTCTCATTTTATTCAATAACATATTCCTGCTTAAATAACTTTTTTACATATGGATTAAGCATTTAGAACGATACATTGTTTAAAATAAGGGCACTTTACTCTTGACATTTTACGGTTTTTTCAATTTTCTGAAAAATCCTATCATTAGATTTTTTTAAAAATACGATATTCTTGCTTAACTAACGTTTCTACATAGGGATTAAGCATTTAGAACGAAATCTAATGTCAGAAAATGGCACTTTACTCTTGACATTTTTCGGTTTTTCCAATTTTCTGGAAAATCCTATCATTAGATTTTTTTAAAAATACGATATTCTTGCTTAACTAACGTTTTTACATAGGGATTAAGCATTTAGAACGAAATCTAATGTAGGAAAATGGTACTTTACTCTTGATCGGTACGTTGGGACTTGGAAAATATTCGGGCGTACGCGGCGCGCTCGGCGCTTCGAACAGCTTCGGTGTCCCCATTATTTTCGATTTACGGCTAAAATAAATTTTTCTAATTTTTTTCAATAACATATTCTTGCTTAAATAACTTTTTTACATAGGGATTAAGCATTTAGAACGATACATTGTTTAAAATAATGGCACTTTACTCTTGACATTTTACAGTTTTTTCAATTTTCTGAAAAATCCTATCATTAGATTTTTTTAAAAATACGATATTCTTGCTTAACTAACGTTTCTACATAGGGATTAAGCATTTAGAACGAAATCTAATGTCAGAAAATGGCACTTTACTCTTGACATTTTTCGGTTTTTTCAATTTTCTGGGAAATCCTACCATTAGATTTTTTTAAAAATATGATATTCTTGCTTAACTAACGTTTTTACATAGGGATTAAGCATTTAGAACGAAATCTAATGTAGGAAAATGGTACTTTACTCTTGATCGGTACGTTGGGACTTTGAAAATATTCGGGCGTTCCAATCGCTCGTCTGTTGCATCATAGCGCGTCTCGGCGCAATCGACCGATTCGCTCGATCCATTATTTTCGATTTACGGCTAAAATAAATTTTTCTCATTTTATTCAATAACATATTCCTGCTTAAATAACTTTTTTACATATGGATTAAGCATTTAGAACGATACATTGTTTAAAATAAGGGCACTTTACTCTTGACATTTTACGGTTTTTTCAATTTTCTGAAAAATCCTATCATTAGATTTTTTTAAAAATACGATATTCTTGCTTAACTAACGTTTCTACATAGGGATTAAGCATTTAGAACGAAATCTAATGTCAGAAAATGGCACTTTACTCTTGACATTTTTCGGTTTTTCCAATTTTCTGGAAAATCCTATCATTAGATTTTTTTAAAAATACGATATTCTTGCTTAACTAACGTTTTTACATAGGGATTAAGCATTTAGAACGAAATCTAATGTAGGAAAATGGTACTTTACTCTTGATCGGTACGTTGGGACTTTGAAAATATTCGGGCGTTCCAATCGCTCGTCTGTTGCATCATAGCGCGTCTCGGCGCAATCGACCGATTCGCTCGATCAATTATTTTCGATTTACGGCTAAAATAAATTTTTCTCATTTTATTCAATAACATATTCCTGCTTAAATAACTTTTTTACATATGGATTAAGCATTTAGAACGATACATTGTTTAAAATAAGGGCACTTTACTCTTGACATTTTACGGTTTTTTCAATTTTCTGAAAAATCCTATCATTAGATTTTTTTAAAAATACGATATTCTTGCTTAACTAACGTTTCTACATAGGGATTAAACATTTAGAACGAAATCTAATGTCAGAAAATGGCACTTTACTCTTGACATTTTTCGGTTTTTTCAATTTTCTGGGAAATCCTATCATTAGATTTTTTTAAAAATACGATATTCTTGCTTAACTAACGTTTTTACATAGGGATTAAGCATTTAGAACGAAATCTAATGTAGGAAAATGGTACTTTACTCTTGATCGGTACGTTGGGACTTTGAAAATATTCGGGCGTTCCAATCGCTCGTCTGTTGCATCATAGCGCGTCTCGGCGCAATCGACCGATTCGCTCGATCCATTATTTTCGATTTACGGCTAAAATAAATTTTTCTAATTTTTTTCAATAACATATTCCTGCTTAAATAACTTTTTTACATAGGGATTAAGCCTTTAGAACGATACATTGTTTAAAATAAGGGCACTTTACTCTTGACATTTTACGGTTTTTTCAATTTTCTGAAAAATCCTATCATTAGATTTTTTTAAAAATACGATATTCTTGCTTAACTAACGTTTCTACATAGGGATTAAGCATTTAGAACGAAATCTAATGTCAGAAAATGGCACTTTACTCTTGACATTTTTCGGTTTTTTCAATTTTCTGGGAAATCCTATCATTAGATTTTTTTAAAAATACGATATTCTTGCTTAACTAACGTTTTTACATAGGGATTAAGCATTTAGAACGAAATCTAATGTAGGAAAATGGTACTTTACTCTTGATCGGTACGTTGGGACTTTGAAAATATTCGGGCGTTCCAATCGCTCGTCTGTTGCATCATAGCGCGTCTCGGCGCAATCGACCGATTCGCTCGATCCATTATTTTCGATTTACGGCTAAAATAAATTTTTCTCATTTTATTCAATAACATATTCCTGCTTAAATAACTTTTTTACATATGGATTAAGCATTTAGAACGATACATTGTTTAAAATAAGGGCACTTTACTCTTGACATTTTACGGTTTTTTCAATTTTCTGAAAAATCCTATCATTAGATTTTTTTAAAAATACGATATTCTTGCTTAACTAACGTTTCTACATAGGGATTAAGCATTTAGAACGAAATCTAATGTAGGAAAATGGTACTTTACTCTTGATCGGTACGGTGGGACTTTGAAAATATTCGGGCGTTCCAATCGCTCGTCTGTTGCATCATAGCGCGTCTCGGCGCAATCGACCGATTCGCCCGACCCATTATTTTGGATTTACGGCTAAAATAAATTTTTCTCATTTTATTCAATAACATATTCTTGCTTAGATAACTTTTTTACATAGGGATTAAGCATTTAGAACGATATAATGTTTAAAATAAGGGCACTTTACTCTTGACATTTTACGGTTTTTTCAATTTTCTGAAAAATCCTATCATTAGATTTTTTTAAAAATACGATATTCTTGCTTAACTAACGTTTCTACATAGGGATTAAGCATTTAGAACGAAATCTAATGTCAGAAAATGGCACTTTACTCTTGACATTTTTCGGTTTTTTCAATTTTCTGGAAAATCCTATCATTAGATTTTTTTAAAAATACGATATTCTTGCTTAACTAACGTTTCTACATAGGGATTAAGCATTTAGAACGAAATCTAATGTAGGAAAATGGTACTTTACTCTTGATCGGTACGGTGGGACTTTGAAAATATTCGGGCGTTCCAATCGCTCGTCTGTTGCATCATAGCGCGTCTCGGCGCAATCGACCGATTCGCTCGACCCATTATTTTGGATTTACGGCTAAAATAAATTTTTCTCATTTTATTCAATAACATATTCTTGCTTAGATAACTTTTTTACATAGGGATTAAGCATTTAGAACGATATAATGTTTAAAATAAGGGCACTTTACTCTTGACATTTTACGGTTTTTTCAATTTTCTGAAAAATCCTATCATTAGATTTTTTTAAAAATACGATATTCTTGCTTAACTAACGTTTCTACATAGGGATTAAGCATTTAGAACGAAATCTAATGTCAGAAAATGGCACTTTACTCTTGACATTTTTCGGTTTTTTCAATTTTCTGGAAAATCCTATCATTAGATTTTTTTAAAAATACGATATTCTTGCTTAACTAACGTTTTTACATAGGGATTAAGCATTTGGAACGAAATCTAATGTAGGAAAATGGTACTTTACTCTTGATCGGTACGGTGGGACTTTGAAAATATTCGGGCGTTCCAATCGCTCGTCTGTTGCATCATAGCGCGTCTCGGCGCAATCGACCGATTCGCTCGACCCATTATTTTGGATTTACGGCTAAAATAAATTTTTCTCATTTTATTCAATAACATATTCTTGCTTAGATAACTTTTTTACATAGGGATTAAGCATTTAGAACGATATAATGTTTAAAATAAGGGCACTTTACTCTTGACATTTTACGGTTTTTTCAATTTTCTGAAAAATCCTATCATTAGATTTTTTTAAAAATACGATATTCTTGCTTAACTAACGTTTCTACATAGGGATTAAGCATTTAGAACGAAATCTAATGTCAGAAAATGGCACTTTACTCTTGACATTTTTCGGTTTTTCCAATTTTCTGGAAAATCCTATCATTAGATTTTTTTAAAAATACGATATTCTTGCTTAACTAACGTTTTTACATAGGGATTAAGCATTTGGAACGAAATCTAATGTAGGAAAATGGTACTTTACTCTTGATCGGTACGGTGGGACTTTGAAAATATTCGGGCGTTCCAATCGCTCGTCTGTTGCATCATAGCGCGTCTCGGCGCAATCGACCGATTCGCTCGACCCATTATTTTCGATTTACGGCTAAAATAAATTTTTCTCATTTTATTCAATAACATATTCTTGCTTAGATAACTTTTTTACATAGGGATTAAGCATTTAGAACGATATAATGTTTAAAATAAGGGCACTTTACTCTTGACATTTTACGGTTTTTTCAATTTTCTGAAAAATCCTATCATTAGATTTTTTTAAAAATACGATATTCTTGCTTAACTAACGTTTCTACATAGGGATTAAGCATTTAGAACGAAATCTAATGTCAGAAAATGGCACTTTACTCTTGACATTTTTCGGTTTTTTCAATTTTCTGGAAAATCCTATCATTAGATTTTTTTAAAAATACGATATTCTTGCTTAACTAACGTTTCTACATAGGGATTAAGCATTTAGAACGAAATCTAATGTAGGAAAATGGTACTTTACTCTTGATCGGTACGTTGGGACTTTGAAAATATTCGGGCGTTCCAAACGCTCGTCTGTTGCATCATAGCGCGTCTCGGCGCAATCGACCGATTCGCTCGATCCATTATTTTCGATTTACGGCTAAAATAAATTTTTCTCATTTTATTCAATAACATATTCCTGCTTAAATAACTTTTTTACATATGGATTAAGCATTTAGAACGATACATTGTTTAAAATAAGGGCACTTTACTCTTGACATTTTACGGTTTTTTCAATTTTCTGAAAAATCCTATGATTAGATTTTTTTAAAAATACGATATCCTTGCTTAACTAACGTTTCTACATAGGGATTAAGCATTTAGAACGAAATCTAATGTCAGAAAATGGCACTTTACTCTTGACATTTTTCGGTTTTTCCAATTTTCTGGAAAATCCTATCATTAGATTTTTTTAAAAATACGATATTCTTGCTTAACTAACGTTTCTACATAGGGATTAAGCATTTAGAACGAAATCTAATGTCAGAAAATGGCACTTTACTCTTGACATTTTTCGGTTTTTTCAATTTTCTGGAAAATCCTATCATTAGATTTTTTTAAAAATACGATATTCTTGCTTAACTAACGTTTCTACATAGGGATTAAGCATTTAGAACGAAATCTAATGTAGGAAAATGGTACTTTACTCTTGATCGGTACGTTGGGACTTTGAAAATATTCGGGCGTTCCAAACGCTCGTCTGTTGCATCATAGCGCGTCTCGGCGCAATCGACCGATTCGCTCGACCCATTATTTTCGATTTACGGCTAAAATAAATTTTTCTCATTTTATTCAATAACATATTCTTGCTTAGATAACTTTTTTACATAGGGATTAAGCATTTAGAACGATATAATGTTTAAAATAAGGGCACTTTACTCTTGACATTTTACGGTTTTTTCAATTTTCTGAAAAATCCTATCATTAGATTTTTTTAAAAATACGATATTCTTGCTTAACTAACGTTTCTACATAGGGATTAAGCATTTAGAACGAAATCTAATGTCAGAAAATGGCACTTTACTCTTGACATTTTTCGGTTTTTTCAATTTTCTGGAAAATCCTATCATTAGATTTTTTTAAAAATACGATATTCTTGCTTAACTAACGTTTCTACATAGGGATTAAGCATTTAGAACGAAATCTAATGTAGGAAAATGGTACTTTACTCTTGATCGGTACGTTGGGACTTTGAAAATATTCGGGCGTTCCAAACGCTCGTCTGTTGCATCATAGCGCGTCTCGGCGCAATCGACCGATTCGCTCGACCCATTATTTTCGATTTACGGCTAAAATAAATTTTTCTCATTTTATTCAATAACATATTCTTGCTTAGATAACTTTTTTACATAGGGATTAAGCATTTAGAACGATATAATGTTTAAAATAAGGGCACTTTACTCTTGACATTTTACGGTTTTTTCAATTTTCTGAAAAATCCTATCATTAGATTTTTTTAAAAATACGATATTCTTGCTTAACTAACGTTTCTACATAGGGATTAAGCATTTAGAACGAAATCTAATGTCAGAAAATTGCACTTTACTCTTGACATTTTTCGGTTTTTTCAATTTTCTGGGAAATCCTACCATTAGATTTTTTTAAAAATATGATATTCTTGCTTAACTAACGTTTTTACATAGGGATTAAGCATTTAGAACGAAATCTAATGTAGGAAAATGGTACTTTACTCTTGATCGGTACGTTGGGACTTTGAAAATATTCGGGCGTTCCAATCGCTCGTCTGTTGCATCATAGCGCGTCTCGGCGCAATCGACCGATTCGCTCGATCCATTATTTTCGATTTACGGCTAAAATAAATTTTTCTCATTTTATTCAATAACATATTCCTGCTTAAATAACTTTTTTACATATGGATTAAGCATTTAGAACGATACATTGTTTAAAATAAGGGCACTTTACTCTTGACATTTTACGGTTTTTTCAATTTTCTGAAAAATCCTATCATTAGATTTTTTTAAAAATACGATATTCTTGCTTAACTAACGTTTCTACATAGGGATTAAGCATTTAGAACGAAATCTAATGTCAGAAAATGGCACTTTACTCTTGACATTTTTCGGTTTTTCCAATTTTCTGGAAAATCCTATCATTAGATTTTTTTAAAAATACGATATTCTTGCTTAACTAACGTTTTTACATAGGGATTAAGCATTTAGAACGAAATCTAATGTAGGAAAATGGTACTTTACTCTTGATCGGTACGTTGGGACTTGGAAAATATTCGGGCGTACGCGGCGCGCTCGGCGCTTCGAACAGCTTCGGTGTCCCCATTATTTTCGATTTACGGCTAAAATAAATTTTTCTAATTTTTTTCAATAACATATTCTTGCTTAAATAACTTTTTTACATAGGGATTAAGCATTTAGAACGATACATTGTTTAAAATAATGGCACTTTACTCTTGACATTTTACAGTTTTTTCAATTTTCTGAAAAATCCTATCATTAGATTTTTTTAAAAATACGATATTCTTGCTTAACTAACGTTTCTACATAGGGATTAAGCATTTAGAACGAAATCTAATGTCAGAAAATGGCACTTTACTCTTGACATTTTTCGGTTTTTTCAATTTTCTGGGAAATCCTACCATTAGATTTTTTTAAAAATATGATATTCTTGCTTAACTAACGTTTTTACATAGGGATTAAGCATTTAGAACGAAATCTAATGTAGGAAAATGGTACTTTACTCTTGATCGGTACGTTGGGACTTTGAAAATATTCGGGCGTTCCAATCGCTCGTCTGTTGCATCATAGCGCGTCTCGGCGCAATCGACCGATTCGCTCGATCCATTATTTTCGATTTACGGCTAAAATAAATTTTTCTCATTTTATTCAATAACATATTCCTGCTTAAATAACTTTTTTACATATGGATTAAGCATTTAGAACGATACATTGTTTAAAATAAGGGCACTTTACTCTTGACATTTTACGGTTTTTTCAATTTTCTGAAAAATCCTATCATTAGATTTTTTTAAAAATACGATATTCTTGCTTAACTAACGTTTCTACATAGGGATTAAGCATTTAGAACGAAATCTAATGTCAGAAAATGGCACTTTACTCTTGACATTTTTCGGTTTTTCCAATTTTCTGGAAAATCCTATCATTAGATTTTTTTAAAAATACGATATTCTTGCTTAACTAACGTTTTTACATAGGGATTAAGCATTTAGAACGAAATCTAATGTAGGAAAATGGTACTTTACTCTTGATCGGTACGTTGGGACTTTGAAAATATTCGGGCGTTCCAATCGCTCGTCTGTTGCATCATAGCGCGTCTCGGCGCAATCGACCGATTCGCTCGATCAATTATTTTCGATTTACGGCTAAAATAAATTTTTCTCATTTTATTCAATAACATATTCCTGCTTAAATAACTTTTTTACATATGGATTAAGCATTTAGAACGATACATTGTTTAAAATAAGGGCACTTTACTCTTGACATTTTACGGTTTTTTCAATTTTCTGAAAAATCCTATCATTAGATTTTTTTAAAAATACGATATTCTTGCTTAACTAACGTTTCTACATAGGGATTAAACATTTAGAACGAAATCTAATGTCAGAAAATGGCACTTTACTCTTGACATTTTTCGGTTTTTTCAATTTTCTGGGAAATCCTATCATTAGATTTTTTTAAAAATACGATATTCTTGCTTAACTAACGTTTTTACATAGGGATTAAGCATTTAGAACGAAATCTAATGTAGGAAAATGGTACTTTACTCTTGATCGGTACGTTGGGACTTTGAAAATATTCGGGCGTTCCAATCGCTCGTCTGTTGCATCATAGCGCGTCTCGGCGCAATCGACCGATTCGCTCGATCCATTATTTTCGATTTACGGCTAAAATAAATTTTTCTAATTTTTTTCAATAACATATTCCTGCTTAAATAACTTTTTTACATAGGGATTAAGCCTTTAGAACGATACATTGTTTAAAATAAGGGCACTTTACTCTTGACATTTTACGGTTTTTTCAATTTTCTGAAAAATCCTATCATTAGATTTTTTTAAAAATACGATATTCTTGCTTAACTAACGTTTCTACATAGGGATTAAGCATTTAGAACGAAATCTAATGTCAGAAAATGGCACTTTACTCTTGACATTTTTCGGTTTTTTCAATTTTCTGGGAAATCCTATCATTAGATTTTTTTAAAAATACGATATTCTTGCTTAACTAACGTTTTTACATAGGGATTAAGCATTTAGAACGAAATCTAATGTAGGAAAATGGTACTTTACTCTTGATCGGTACGTTGGGACTTTGAAAATATTCGGGCGTTCCAATCGCTCGTCTGTTGCATCATAGCGCGTCTCGGCGCAATCGACCGATTCGCTCGATCCATTATTTTCGATTTACGGCTAAAATAAATTTTTCTCATTTTATTCAATAACATATTCCTGCTTAAATAACTTTTTTACATATGGATTAAGCATTTAGAACGATACATTGTTTAAAATAAGGGCACTTTACTCTTGACATTTTACGGTTTTTTCAATTTTCTGAAAAATCCTATCATTAGATTTTTTTAAAAATACGATATTCTTGCTTAACTAACGTTTCTACATAGGGATTAAGCATTTAGAACGAAATCTAATGTCAGAAAATGGCACTTTACTCTTGACATTTTTCGGTTTTTTCAATTTTCTGGGAAATCCTATCATTAGATTTTTTTAAAAATACGATATTCTTGCTTAACTAACGTTTTTACATAGGGATTAAGCATTTAGAACGAAATCTAATGTAGGAAAATGGTACTTTACTCTTGATCGGTACGTTGGGACTTTGAAAATATTCGGGCGTTCCAATCGCTCGTCTG
Source organism: Megalopta genalis (assembly GCF_051020955.1). Taxonomy (NCBI): domain Eukaryota; kingdom Metazoa; phylum Arthropoda; class Insecta; order Hymenoptera; family Halictidae; genus Megalopta; species Megalopta genalis. The sequence continues at coordinate 51,530 of NW_027476290.1, forward strand.
TTGCATCATAGCGCGTCTCGGCGCAATCGACCGATTCGCTCGATCCATTATTTTCGATTTACGGCTAAAATAAATTTTTCTCATTTTATTCAATAACATATTCTTGCTTAAATAACTTTTTTACATAGGGATTAAGCATTTAGAACGATACATTGTTTAAAATAAGGGCACTTTACTCTTGACATTTTACGGTTTTTTCAATTTTCTGAAAAATCCTATCATTAGATTTTTTTAAGAATACGATATTCTTGCTTAACTAACGTTTCTACATAGGGATTAAGCATTTAGAACGAAATCTAATGTCAGAAAATGGCACTTTACTCTTGACATTTTTCGGTTTTTTCAATTTTCTGGAAAATCCTATCATTAGATTTTTTTAAAAATACGATATTCTTGCTTAACTAACGTTTTTACATAGGGATTAAGCATTTAGAACGAAATCTAATGTAGGAAAATGGTACTTTACTCTTGATCGGTACGTTGGGACTTTGAAAATATTCGGGCGTACGCGGCGCGCTCGGCGCTTCGAACAGCTCCGGTGTCCCCATTATTTTCGATTTACGGCTAAAATAAATTTTTCTAATTTTTTTCAATAACATATTCCTGCTAAAATAACTTTTTTACATAGGGATTAAGCATTTAGAACGATACATTGTTTAAAATAAGGGCACTTTACTCTTGACATTTTACGGTTTTTTCAATTTTCTGAAAAATCCTATCATTAGATTTTTTTAAAAATACGATATTCTTGCTTAACTAACGTTTCTACATAGGGATTAAGCATTTAGAACGAAATCTAATGTCAGAAAATGGCACTTTACTCTTGACATTTTACGGTTTTTTCAATTTTCTGGGAAATCCTATCATTAGATTTTTTTAAAAATACGATATTCTTGCTTAACTAACGTTTTTACATAGGGATTAAGCATTTAGAACGAAATCTAATGTAGGAAAATGGTACTTTACTCTTG
>NW_027476290.1:65000-100000 GCF_051020955.1 Megalopta genalis
CCGCGTTATGTTAAATATTTCAAGGTTCCCGATTCCACAAAATTATAAAAAGTATACGGCTGTGTAGCGGGGATCAAAACGAGTAATTTCATGTATAAAGTTTAATTAATCTCTCAATAGTTTGCCGGGAAACATCGATTATTCCGATCTAGAAAGAGACAGAGACAGACGATCCGCGTTATGTTAAATATTTCAAGGTTCCCGATTCCACAAAATTATAAAAAGTATACGGCTGTGTAGCGGGGATCAAAACGAGTAATTTCATGTATAAAGTTTAATTAAACTCCCAATAGTTTGCCGGGAAACATCGATTCTTCCGATCTAGAAAGAGACAGAGACAGACGATCCGCGTTATGTTAAATATTTCAAGGTTCCCGATTCCACAAAATTATAAAAAGTATACGGCTGTGTAGCGGGGATCAAAACGAGTAATTTCATGTATATTGTTTAATTAATCTCCCAATAGTTTGCCGGGAAACAACGATTATTCCGATCTAGAAAGAGACAGAGACAGACGATCCGCGTTATGTTAAATATTTCAAGGTTCCCGATTCCACAAAATTATAAAAAGTATACGGCTGTGTAGCGGGGATCAAAACGAGTAATTTCATGTATAAAGTTTAATTAATCTCCCAATAGTTTGCCGGGAAACATCGATTATTCCGATCTAGAAAGAGACAGAGATAGTCGATCCGCGTTATGTTAAATATTGCAAGGTTCCCGATTCCACAAAATTATAAAAAGTATACGGCTGTGTAGCGGGGATCAAAACGAGTAATTTCATGTATAAAGTTTAATTAAACTCCCAATAGTTTGCCGGGAAACATCGATTCTTCCGATCTAGAAAGAGACAGAGACAGACGATCCGCGTTATGTTAAATATTTCAAGGTTCCCGATTCCACAAAATTATAAAAAGTATACGGCTGTGTAGCGGGGATCAAAACGAGTAATTTCATGTATAAAGTTTAATTAAACTCCCAATAGTTTGCCGGGAAATATCGATTCTTCCGATCTAGAAAGAGACAGAGACAGACGATCCGCGTTATGTTAAATATTTCAAGGTTCCCGATTCCACAAAATTATAAAAAGTATACGGCTGTGTAGCGGGGATCAAAACGAGTAATTTCATGTATAAAGTTTAATTAAACTCCCAATAGTTTGCCGGGAAACATCGATTCTTCCGATCTAGAAAGAGACAGAGACAGACGATCCGCGTTATGTTAAATATTTCAAGGTTCCCGATTCCACAAAATTATAAAAAGTATACGGCTGTGTAGCGGGGATCAAAACGAGTAATTTCATGTATAAAGTTTAATTAATCTCCCAATAGTTTGCCGGGAAACATCGATTCTCCCGATCTAGAAAGAGACAGAGACAGACGATCCGCGTTATGTTAAATATTTCAAGGTTCCCGATTCCACAAAATTATAAAAAGTATACGGCTGTGTAGCGGGGATCAAAACGAGTAATTTCATGTATAAAGTTTAATTAAACTCCCAATAGTTTGCCGGGAAACATCGATTCTTCCGATCTAGAAAGAGACAGAGACAGACGATCCGCGTTATGTTAAATATTTCAAGGTTCCCGATTCCACAAAATTATAAAAAGTATACGGCTGTGTAGCAGGGATCAGAACGCGTAATTTCATGTATAAAGTTTAATTAAACTCCCAATAGTTTGTCGGGAAACATCGATAGTTCGATCGCGCGAGAGAGACAGAGAAACGAACAGTCTTTTTTTCGATTTACGGCTAAAATAAATTTTTCTAATTTTTTTCAATAACATATTCCTGCTAAAATAACTTTTTTACATAGGGATTAAGCATTTAGAACGATACATTGTTTAAAATAAGGGCACTTTACTCTTGACATTTTACGGTTTTTTCAATTTTCTGAAAAATCCTATCATTAGATTTTTTTAAAAATACGATATTCTTGCTTAACTAACGTTTCTACATAGGGATTAAGCATTTAGAACGAAATCTAATGTCAGAAAATGGCACTTTACTCTTGACATTTTTCGGTTTTTTCAATTTTCTGGAAAATCCTATCATTAGATTTTTTTAAAAATACGATATTCTTGCTTAACTAACGTTTTTACATAGGGATTAAGCATTTAGAACGAAATCTAATGTAGGAAAATGGTACTTTACTCTTGATCGGTACGTTGGGACTTTGAAAATATTCGGGCGTTCCAATCGCTCGTCTGTTGCATCATAGCGCGTCTCGGCGCAATCGACCGATTCGCTCGATCCATTATTTTCGATTTACGGCTAAAATAAATTTTTCTCATTTTATTCAATAACATATTCCTGCTTAAATAACTTTTTTACATATGGATTAAGCATTTAGAACGATACATTGTTTAAAATAAGGGCACTTTACTCTTGACATTTTACGGTTTTTTCAATTTTCTGAAAAATCCTATCATTAGATTTTTTTAAAAATACGATATTCTTGCTTAACTAACGTTTCTACATAGGGATTAAGCATTTAGAACGAAATCTAATGTCAGAAAATGGCACTTTACTCTTGACATTTTTCGGTTTTTTCAATTTTCTGGGAAATCCTATCATTAGATTTTTTTAAAAATACGATATTCTTGCTTAACTAACGTTTTTACATAGGGATTAAGCATTTAGAACGAAATCTAATGTAGGAAAATGGTACTTTACTCTTGATCGGTACGTTGGGACTTTGAAAATATTCGGGCGTTCCAATCGCTCGTCTGTTGCATCATAGCGCGTCTCGGCGCAATCGACCGATTCGCTCGATCCATTATTTTCGATTTACGGCTAAAATAAATTTTTCTCATTTTATTCAATAACATATTCTTGCTTAAATAACTTTTTTACATAGGGATTAAGCATTTAGAACGATACATTGTTTAAAATAAGGGCACTTTACTCTTGACATTTTACGGTTTTTTCAATTTTCTGAAAAATCCTATCATTAGATTTTTTTTTAAGAATACGATATTCTTGCTTAACTAACGTTTCTACATAGGGATTAAGCATTTAGAACGAAATCTAATGTCAGAAAATGGCACTTTACTCTTGACATTTTTCGGTTTTTTCAATTTTCTGGGAAATCCTATCATTAGATTTTTTTAAAAATACGATATTCTTGCTTAACTAACGTTTCTACATAGGGATTAAGCATTTAGAACGAAATCTAATGTCAGAAAATGGCACTTTACTCTTGACATTTTTCGGTTTTTTCAATTTTCTGGGAAATCCTATCATTAGATTTTTTTAAAAATACGATATTCTTGCTTAACTAACGTTTTTACATAGGGATTAAGCATTTAGAACGAAATCTAATGTAGGAAAATGGTACTTTACTCTTGATCGGTACGTTGGGACTTTGAAAATATTCGGGCGTTCCAATCGCTCGTCTGTTGCATCATAGCGCGTCTCGGCGCAATCGACCGATTCGCTCGATCAATTATTTTCGATTTACGGCTAAAATAAATTTTTCTCATTTTATTCAATAACATATTCCTGCTTAAATAACTTTTTTACATATGGATTAAGCATTTAGAACGATACATTGTTTAAAATAAGGGCACTTTACTCTTGACATTTTACGGTTTTTTCAATTTTCTGAAAAATCCTATCATTAGATTTTTTTTTAAGAATACGATATTCTTGCTTAACTAACGTTTCTACATAGGGATTAAGCATTTAGAACGAAATCTAATGTCAGAAAATGGCACTTTACTCTTGACATTTTTCGGTTTTTTCAATTTTCTGGAAAATCCTATCATTAGATTTTTTTAAAAATACGATATTCTTGCTTAACTAACGTTTTTACATAGGGATTAAGTATTTAGAACGAAATCTAATGTAGGAAAATGGTACTTTACTCTTGATCGGTACGTTGGGACTTTGAAAATATTCGGGCGTACGCGGCGCGCTCGGCGCTTCGAACAGCTCCGGTGTCCCCATTATTTTCGATTTACGGCTAAAATAAATTTTTCTAATTTTTTTCAATAACATATTCCTGCTAAAATAACTTTTTTACATAGGGATTAAGCATTTAGAACGATACATTGTTTAAAATAAGGGCACTTTACTCTTGATATTTTACGGTTTTTTCAATTTTCTGAAAAATCCTATCATTAGATTTTTTTAAAAATACGATATTCTTGCTTAACTAACGTTTCTACATAGGGATTAAGCATTTAGAACGAAATCTAATGTCAGAAAATGGCACTTTACTCTTGACATTTTTCGGTTTTTTCAATTTTCTGGGAAATCCTATCATTAGATTTTTTTAAAAATACGATATTCTTGCTTAACTAACGTTTTTACATAGGGATTAAGCATTTAGAACGAAATCTAATGTAGGAAAATGGTACTTTACTCTTGATCGGTACGTTGGGACTTTGAAAATATTCGGGCGTTCCAATCGCTCGTCTGTTGCATCATAGCGCGTCTCGGCGCAATCGACCGATTCGCTCGATCCATTATTTTCGATTTACGGCTAAAATAAATTTTTCTCATTTTATTCAATAACATATTCCTGCTTAAATAACTTTTTTACATAGGGATTAAGCATTTAGAACGATACATTGTTTAAAATAAGGGCACTTTACTCTTGACATTTTACGGTTTTTTCAATTTTCTGAAAAATCCTATCATTAGATTTTTTTAAAAATACGATATTCTTGCTTAACTAACGTTTCTACATAGGGATTAAGCATTTAGAACGAAATCTAATGTCAGAAAATGGCACTTTACTCTTGACATTTTTCGGTTTTTTCAATTTTCTGGAAAATCCTATCATTAGATTTTTTTAAAAATACGATATTCTTGCTTAACTAACGTTTTTACATAGGGATTAAGCATTTAGAACGAAATCTAATGTAGGAAAATGGTACTTTACTCTTGATCGGTACGTTGGGACTTTGAAAATATTCGGGCGTTCCAATCGCTCGTCTGTTGCATCATAGCGCGTCTCGGCGCAATCGACCGATTCGCTCGATCCATTATTTTCGATTTACGGCTAAAATAAATTTTTCTCATTTTATTCAATAACATATTCCTGCTTAAATAACTTTTTTACATAGGGATTAAGCATTTAGAACGATACATTGTTTAAAATAAGGGCACTTTACTCTTGATATTTTACGGTTTTTTCAATTTTCTGAAAAATCCTATCATTAGATTTTTTTAAGAATACGATATTCTTGCTTAACTAACGTTTTTACATAGGGATTAAGTATTTAGAACGAAATCTAATGTAGGAAAATGGTACTTTACTCTTGATCGGTACGTTGGGACTTTGAAAATATTCGGGCGTACGCGGCGCGCTCGGCGCTTCGAACAGCTCCGGTGTCCCCATTATTTTCGATTTACGGCTAAAATAAATTTTTCTAATTTTTTTCAATAACATATTCCTGCTAAAATAACTTTTTTACATAGGGATTAAGCATTTAGAACGATACATTGTTTAAAATAAGGGCACTTTACTCTTGATATTTTACGGTTTTTTCAATTTTCTGAAAAATCCTATCATTAGATTTTTTTAAAAATACGATATTCTTGCTTAACTAACGTTTCTACATAGGGATTAAGCATTTAGAACGAAATCTAATGTCAGAAAATGGCACTTTACTCTTGACATTTTTCGGTTTTTTCAATTTTCTGGAAAATCCTATCATTAGATTTTTTTAAAAATACGATATTCTTGCTTAACTAACGTTTTTACATAGGGATTAAGCATTTAGAACGAAATCTAATGTAGGAAAATGGTACTTTACTCTTGATCGGTACGTTGGGACTTTGAAAATATTCGGGCGTTCCAATCGCTCGTCTGTTGCATCATAGCGCGTCTCGGCGCAATCGACCGATTCGCTCGATCCATTATTTTCGATTTACGGCTAAAATAAATTTTTCTCATTTTATTCAATAACATATTCCTGCTTAAATAACTTTTTTACATATGGATTAAGCATTTAGAACGATACATTGTTTAAAATAAGGGCACTTTACTCTTGACATTTTACGGTTTTTTCAATTTTCTGAAAAATCCTATCATTAGATTTTTTTAAAAATACGATATTCTTGCTTAACTAACGTTTCTACATAGGGATTAAGCATTTAGAACGAAATCTAATGTCAGAAAATGGCACTTTACTCTTGACATTTTTCGGTTTTTTCAATTTTCTGGGAAATCCTATCATTAGATTTTTTTAAAAATACGATATTCTTGCTTAACTAACGTTTTTACATAGGGATTAAGCATTTAGAACGAAATCTAATGTAGGAAAATGGTACTTTACTCTTGATCGGTACGTTGGGACTTTGAAAATATTCGGGCGTTCCAATCGCTCGTCTGTTGCATCATAGCGCGTCTCGGCGCAATCGACCGATTCGCTCGATCCATTATTTTCGATTTACGGCTAAAATAAATTTTTCTCATTTTATTCAATAACATATTCTTGCTTAAATAACTTTTTTACATAGGGATTAAGCATTTAGAACGATACATTGTTTAAAATAAGGGCACTTTACTCTTGACATTTTACGGTTTTTTCAATTTTCTGAAAAATCCTATCATTAGATTTTTTTTTAAGAATACGATATTCTTGCTTAACTAACGTTTCTACATAGGGATTAAGCATTTAGAACGAAATCTAATGTCAGAAAATGGCACTTTACTCTTGACATTTTTCGGTTTTTTCAATTTTCTGGGAAATCCTATCATTAGATTTTTTTAAAAATACGATATTCTTGCTTAACTAACGTTTCTACATAGGGATTAAGCATTTAGAACGAAATCTAATGTCAGAAAATGGCACTTTACTCTTGACATTTTTCGGTTTTTTCAATTTTCTGGGAAATCCTATCATTAGATTTTTTTAAAAATACGATATTCTTGCTTAACTAACGTTTTTACATAGGGATTAAGCATTTAGAACGAAATCTAATGTAGGAAAATGGTACTTTACTCTTGATCGGTACGTTGGGACTTTGAAAATATTCGGGCGTTCCAATCGCTCGTCTGTTGCATCATAGCGCGTCTCGGCGCAATCGACCGATTCGCTCGATCAATTATTTTCGATTTACGGCTAAAATAAATTTTTCTCATTTTATTCAATAACATATTCCTGCTTAAATAACTTTTTTACATATGGATTAAGCATTTAGAACGATACATTGTTTAAAATAAGGGCACTTTACTCTTGACATTTTACGGTTTTTTCAATTTTCTGAAAAATCCTATCATTAGATTTTTTTTTAAGAATACGATATTCTTGCTTAACTAACGTTTCTACATAGGGATTAAGCATTTAGAACGAAATCTAATGTCAGAAAATGGCACTTTACTCTTGACATTTTTCGGTTTTTTCAATTTTCTGGAAAATCCTATCATTAGATTTTTTTAAAAATACGATATTCTTGCTTAACTAACGTTTTTACATAGGGATTAAGTATTTAGAACGAAATCTAATGTAGGAAAATGGTACTTTACTCTTGATCGGTACGTTGGGACTTTGAAAATATTCGGGCGTACGCGGCGCGCTCGGCGCTTCGAACAGCTCCGGTGTCCCCATTATTTTCGATTTACGGCTAAAATAAATTTTTCTAATTTTTTTCAATAACATATTCCTGCTAAAATAACTTTTTTACATAGGGATTAAGCATTTAGAACGATACATTGTTTAAAATAAGGGCACTTTACTCTTGATATTTTACGGTTTTTTCAATTTTCTGAAAAATCCTATCATTAGATTTTTTTAAAAATACGATATTCTTGCTTAACTAACGTTTCTACATAGGGATTAAGCATTTAGAACGAAATCTAATGTCAGAAAATGGCACTTTACTCTTGACATTTTTCGGTTTTTTCAATTTTCTGGGAAATCCTATCATTAGATTTTTTTAAAAATACGATATTCTTGCTTAACTAACGTTTTTACATAGGGATTAAGCATTTAGAACGAAATCTAATGTAGGAAAATGGTACTTTACTCTTGATCGGTACGTTGGGACTTTGAAAATATTCGGGCGTTCCAATCGCTCGTCTGTTGCATCATAGCGCGTCTCGGCGCAATCGACCGATTCGCTCGATCCATTATTTTCGATTTACGGCTAAAATAAATTTTTCTCATTTTATTCAATAACATATTCCTGCTTAAATAACTTTTTTACATAGGGATTAAGCATTTAGAACGATACATTGTTTAAAATAAGGGCACTTTACTCTTGACATTTTACGGTTTTTTCAATTTTCTGAAAAATCCTATCATTAGATTTTTTTAAAAATACGATATTCTTGCTTAACTAACGTTTCTACATAGGGATTAAGCATTTAGAACGAAATCTAATGTCAGAAAATGGCACTTTACTCTTGACATTTTTCGGTTTTTTCAATTTTCTGGAAAATCCTATCATTAGATTTTTTTAAAAATACGATATTCTTGCTTAACTAACGTTTTTACATAGGGATTAAGCATTTAGAACGAAATCTAATGTAGGAAAATGGTACTTTACTCTTGATCGGTACGTTGGGACTTTGAAAATATTCGGGCGTTCCAATCGCTCGTCTGTTGCATCATAGCGCGTCTCGGCGCAATCGACCGATTCGCTCGATCCATTATTTTCGATTTACGGCTAAAATAAATTTTTCTCATTTTATTCAATAACATATTCCTGCTTAAATAACTTTTTTACATAGGGATTAAGCATTTAGAACGATACATTGTTTAAAATAAGGGCACTTTACTCTTGATATTTTACGGTTTTTTCAATTTTCTGAAAAATCCTATCATTAGATTTTTTTAAGAATACGATATTCTTGCTTAACTAACGTTTTTACATAGGGATTAAGTATTTAGAACGAAATCTAATGTAGGAAAATGGTACTTTACTCTTGATCGGTACGTTGGGACTTTGAAAATATTCGGGCGTACGCGGCGCGCTCGGCGCTTCGAACAGCTCCGGTGTCCCCATTATTTTCGATTTACGGCTAAAATAAATTTTTCTAATTTTTTTCAATAACATATTCCTGCTAAAATAACTTTTTTACATAGGGATTAAGCATTTAGAACGATACATTGTTTAAAATAAGGGCACTTTACTCTTGATATTTTACGGTTTTTTCAATTTTCTGAAAAATCCTATCATTAGATTTTTTTAAAAATACGATATTCTTGCTTAACTAACGTTTCTACATAGGGATTAAGCATTTAGAACGAAATCTAATGTCAGAAAATGGCACTTTACTCTTGACATTTTTCGGTTTTTTCAATTTTCTGGAAAATCCTATCATTAGATTTTTTTAAAAATACGATATTCTTGCTTAACTAACGTTTTTACATAGGGATTAAGCATTTAGAACGAAATCTAATGTAGGAAAATGGTACTTTACTCTTGATCGGTACGTTGGGACTTTGAAAATATTCGGGCGTTCCAATCGCTCGTCTGTTGCATCATAGCGCGTCTCGGCGCAATCGACCGATTCGCTCGATCCATTATTTTCGATTTACGGCTAAAATAAATTTTTCTCATTTTATTCAATAACATATTCCTGCTTAAATAACTTTTTTACATAGGGATTAAGCATTTAGAACGATACATTGTTTAAAATAAGGGCACTTTACTCTTGATATTTTACGGTTTTTTCAATTTTCTGAAAAATCCTATCATTAGATTTTTTTAAGAATACGATATTCTTGCTTAACTAACGTTTTTACATAGGGATTAAGTATTTAGAACGAAATCTAATGTAGGAAAATGGTACTTTACTCTTGATCGGTACGTTGGGACTTTGAAAATATTCGGGCGTACGCGGCGCGCTCGGCGCTTCGAACAGCTCCGGTGTCCCCATTATTTTCGATTTACGGCTAAAATAAATTTTTCTAATTTTTTTCAATAACATATTCCTGCTAAAATAACTTTTTTACATAGGGATTAAGCATTTAGAACGATACATTGTTTAAAATAAGGGCACTTTACTCTTGATATTTTACGGTTTTTTCAATTTTCTGAAAAATCCTATCATTAGATTTTTTTAAAAATACGATATTCTTGCTTAACTAACGTTTCTACATAGGGATTAAGCATTTAGAACGAAATCTAATGTCAGAAAATGGCACTTTACTCTTGACATTTTTCGGTTTTTTCAATTTTCTGGGAAATCCTATCATTAGATTTTTTTAAAAATACGATATTCTTGCTTAACTAACGTTTTTACATAGGGATTAAGCATTTAGAACGAAATCTAATGTCAGAAAATGGCACTTTACTCTTGACATTTTTCGGTTTTTTCAATTTTCTGGAAAATCCTATCATTAGATTTTTTTAAAAATACGATATTCTTGCTTAACTAACGTTTTTACATAGGGATTAAGCATTTAGAACGAAATCTAATGTAGGAAAATGGTACTTTACTCTTGATCGGTACGTTGGGACTTTGAAAATATTCGGGCGTACGCGGCGCGCTCGGCGCTTCGAACAGCTCCGGTGTCCCCATTATTTTCGATTTACGGCTAAAATAAATTTTTCTAATTTTTTTCAATAACATATTCCTGCTAAAATAACTTTTTTACATAGGGATTAAGCATTTAGAACGATACATTGTTTAAAATAAGGGCACTTTACTCTTGATATTTTACGGTTTTTTCAATTTTCTGAAAAATCCTATCATTAGATTTTTTTAAAAATACGGTATTCTTGCTTAACTAACGTTTCTACATAGGGATTAAGCATTTAGAACGAAATCTAATGTCAGAAAATGGCACTTTACTCTTGACATTTTTCGGTTTTTTCAATTTTCTGGGAAATCCTATCATTAGATTTTTTTAAAAATACGATATTCTTGCTTAACTAACGTTTTTACATAGGGATTAAGCATTTAGAACGAAATCTAATGTAGGAAAATGGTACTTTACTCTTGATCGGTACGTTGGGACTTTGAAAATATTCGGGCGTACGCGGCGCGCTCGGCGCTTCGAACAGCTCCGGTGTCCCCATTATTTTCGATTTACGGCTAAAATAAATTTTTCTAATTTTTTTCAATAACATATTCCTGCTAAAATAACTTTTTTACATAGGGATTAAGCATTTAGAACGATACATTGTTTAAAATAAGGGCACTTTACTCTTGATATTTTACGGTTTTTTCAATTTTCTGAAAAATCCTATCATTAGATTTTTTTAAAAATACGGTATTCTTGCTTAACTAACGTTTCTACATAGGGATTAAGCATTTAGAACGAAATCTAATGTCAGAAAATGGCACTTTACTCTTGACATTTTTCGGTTTTTTCAATTTTCTGGGAAATCCTATCATTAGATTTTTTTAAAAATACGATATTCTTGCTTAACTAACGTTTTTACATAGGGATTAAGCATTTAGAACGAAATCTAATGTAGGAAAATGGTACTTTACTCTTGATCGGTACGTTGGGACTTTGAAAATATTCGGGCGTACGCGGCGCGCTCGGCGCTTCGAACAGCTCCGGTGTCCCCATTATTTTCGATTTACGGCTAAAATAAATTTTTCTAATTTTTTTCAATAACATATTCCTGCTAAAATAACTTTTTTACATAGGGATTAAGCATTTAGAACGATACATTGTTTAAAATAAGGGCACTTTACTCTTGATATTTTACGGTTTTTTCAATTTTCTGAAAAATCCTATCATTAGATTTTTTTAAAAATACGGTATTCTTGCTTAACTAACGTTTCTACATAGGGATTAAGCATTTAGAACGAAATCTAATGTCAGAAAATGGCACTTTACTCTTGACATTTTTCGGTTTTTTCAATTTTCTGGGAAATCCTATCATTAGATTTTTTTAAAAATACGATATTCTTGCTTAACTAACGTTTTTACATAGGGATTAAGCATTTAGAACGAAATCTAATGTAGGAAAATGGTACTTTACTCTTGATCGGTACGTTGGGACTTTGAAAATATTCGGGCGTACGCGGCGCGCTCGGCGCTTCGAACAGCTCCGGTGTCCCCATTATTTTCGATTTACGGCTAAAATAAATTTTTCTAATTTTTTTCAATAACATATTCCTGCTAAAATAACTTTTTTACATAGGGATTAAGCATTTAGAACGATACATTGTTTAAAATAAGGGCACTTTACTCTTGATATTTTACGGTTTTTTCAATTTTCTGAAAAATCCTATCATTAGATTTTTTTAAAAATACGATATTCTTGCTTAACTAACGTTTCTACATAGGGATTAAGCATTTAGAACGAAATCTAATGTCAGAAAATGGCACTTTACTCTTGACATTTTTCGGTTTTTTCAATTTTCTGGGAAATCCTATCATTAGATTTTTTTAAAAATACGATATTCTTGCTTAACTAACGTTTTTACATAGGGATTAAGCATTTAGAACGAAATCTAATGTAGGAAAATGGTACTTTACTCTTGATCGGTACGTTGGGACTTTGAAAATATTCGGGCGTTCCAATCGCTCGTCTGTTGCATCATAGCGCGTCTCGGCGCAATCGACCGATTCGCTCGATCCATTATTTTCGATTTACGGCTAAAATAAATTTTTCTCATTTTATTCAATAACATATTCCTGCTTAAATAACTTTTTTACATAGGGATTAAGCATTTAGAACGATACATTGTTTAAAATAAGGGCACTTTACTCTTGACATTTTACGGTTTTTTCAATTTTCTGAAAAATCCTATCATTAGATTTTTTTAAAAATACGATATTCTTGCTTAACTAACGTTTCTACATAGGGATTAAGCATTTAGAACGAAATCTAATGTCAGAAAATGGCACTTTACTCTTGACATTTTTCGGTTTTTTCAATTTTCTGGAAAATCCTATCATTAGATTTTTTTAAAAATACGATATTCTTGCTTAACTAACGTTTTTACATAGGGATTAAGCATTTAGAACGAAATCTAATGTAGGAAAATGGTACTTTACTCTTGATCGGTACGTTGGGACTTTGAAAATATTCGGGCGTTCCAATCGCTCGTCTGTTGCATCATAGCGCGTCTCGGCGCAATCGACCGATTCGCTCGATCCATTATTTTCGATTTACGGCTAAAATAAATTTTTCTCATTTTATTCAATAACATATTCCTGCTTAAATAACTTTTTTACATAGGGATTAAGCATTTAGAACGATACATTGTTTAAAATAAGGGCACTTTACTCTTGATATTTTACGGTTTTTTCAATTTTCTGAAAAATCCTATCATTAGATTTTTTTTAAAAATACGATATTCTTGCTTAACTAACGTTTCTACATAGGGATTAAGCATTTAGAACGAAATCTAATGTCAGAAAATGGCACTTTACTCTTGACATTTTTCGGTTTTTTCAATTTTCTGGGAAATCCTATCATTAGATTTTTTTAAAAATACGATATTCTTGCTTAACTAACGTTTTTACATAGGGATTAAGCATTTAGAACGAAATCTAATGTAGGAAAATGGTACTTTACTCTTGATCGGTACGTTGGGACTTTGAAAATATTCGGGCGTTCCAATCGCTCGTCTGTTGCATCATAGCGCGTCTCGGCGCAATCGACCGATTCGCTCGATCCATTATTTTCGATTTACGGCTAAAATAAATTTTTCTCATTTTATTCAATAACATATTCCTGCTTAAATAACTTTTTTACATAGGGATTAAGCATTTAGAACGATACATTGTTTAAAATAAGGGCACTTTACTCTTGACATTTTACGGTTTTTTCAATTTTCTGAAAAATCCTATCATTAGATTTTTTTAAAAATACGATATTCTTGCTTAACTAACGTTTCTACATAGGGATTAAGCATTTAGAACGAAATCTAATGTCAGAAAATGGCACTTTACTCTTGACATTTTTCGGTTTTTTCAATTTTCTGGGAAATCCTATCATTAGATTTTTTTAAAAATACGATATTCTTGCTTAACTAACGTTTTTACATAGGGATTAAGCATTTAGAACGAAATCTAATGTAGGAAAATGGTACTTTACTCTTGATCGGTACGTTGGGACTTTGAAAATATTCGGGCGTACGCGGCGCGCTCGGCGCTTCGAACAGCTCCGGTGTCCCCATTATTTTCGATTTACGGCTAAAATAAATTTTTCTAATTTTTTTCAATAACATATTCCTGCTAAAATAACTTTTTTACATAGGGATTAAGCATTTAGAACGATACATTGTTTAAAATAAGGGCACTTTACTCTTGACATTTTACGGTTTTTTCAATTTTCTGAAAAATCCTATCATTAGATTTTTTTAAAAATACGATATTCTTGCTTAACTAACGTTTCTACATAGGGATTAAGCATTTAGAACGAAATCTAATGTCAGAAAATGGCACTTTACTCTTGACATTTTTCGGTTTTTTCAATTTTCTGGAAAATCCTATCATTAGATTTTTTTAAAAATACGATATTCTTGCTTAACTAACGTTTTTACATAGGGATTAAGCATTTAGAACGAAATCTAATGTAGGAAAATGGTACTTTACTCTTGATCGGTACGTTGGGACTTTGAAAATATTCGGGCGTTCCAATCGCTCGTCTGTTGCATCATAGCGCGTCTCGGCGCAATCGACCGATTCGCTCGATCCATTATTTTCGATTTACGGCTAAAATAAATTTTTCTCATTTTATT
This sequence comes from Megalopta genalis, assembly GCF_051020955.1. Classification (NCBI taxonomy): domain Eukaryota; kingdom Metazoa; phylum Arthropoda; class Insecta; order Hymenoptera; family Halictidae; genus Megalopta; species Megalopta genalis. The sequence continues at coordinate 79,617 of NW_027476290.1, forward strand.
CAATAACATATTCCTGCTTAAATAACTTTTTTACATAGGGATTAAGCATTTAGAACGATACATTGTTTAAAATAAGGGCACTTTACTCTTGACATTTTACGGTTTTTTCAATTTTCTGAAAAATCCTATCATTAGATTTTTTTAAAAATACGATATTCTTGCTTAACTAACGTTTCTACATAGGGATTAAGCATTTAGAACGAAATCTAATGTCAGAAAATGGCACTTTACTCTTGACATTTTTCGGTTTTTTCAATTTTCTGGAAAATCCTATCATTAGATTTTTTTAAAAATACGATATTCTTGCTTAACTAACGTTTTTACATAGGGATTAAGCATTTAGAACGAAATCTAATGTAGGAAAATGGTACTTTACTCTTGATCGGTACGTTGGGACTTTGAAAATATTCGGGCGTTCCAATCGCTCGTCTGTTGCATCATAGCGCGTCTCGGCGCAATCGACCGATTCGCTCGATCCATTATTTTCGATTTACGGCTAAAATAAATTTTTCTCATTTTATTCAATAACATATTCCTGCTTAAATAACTTTTTTACATATGGATTAAGCATTTAGAACGATACATTGTTTAAAATAAGGGCACTTTACTCTTGACATTTTACGGTTTTTTCAATTTTCTGAAAAATCCTATCATTAGATTTTTTTAAAAATACGATATTCTTGCTTAACTAACGTTTCTACATAGGGATTAAGCATTTAGAACGAAATCTAATGTCAGAAAATGGCACTTTACTCTTGACATTTTTCGGTTTTTTCAATTTTCTGGGAAATCCTATCATTAGATTTTTTTAAAAATACGATATTCTTGCTTAACTAACGTTTTTACATAGGGATTAAGCATTTAGAACGAAATCTAATGTAGGAAAATGGTACTTTACTCTTGATCGGTACGTTGGGACTTTGAAAATATTCGGGCGTTCCAATCGCTCGTCTGTTGCATCATAGCGCGTCTCGGCGCAATCGACCGATTCGCTCGATCCATTATTTTCGATTTACGGCTAAAATAAATTTTTCTCATTTTATTCAATAACATATTCTTGCTTAAATAACTTTTTTACATAGGGATTAAGCATTTAGAACGATACATTGTTTAAAATAAGGGCACTTTACTCTTGACATTTTACGGTTTTTTCAATTTTCTGAAAAATCCTATCATTAGATTTTTTTTTAAGAATACGATATTCTTGCTTAACTAACGTTTCTACATAGGGATTAAGCATTTAGAACGAAATCTAATGTCAGAAAATGGCACTTTACTCTTGACATTTTTCGGTTTTTTTCAATTTTCTGGAAAATCCTATCATTAGATTTTTTTAAAAATACGATATTCTTGCTTAACTAACGTTTTTACATAGGGATTAAGCATTTAGAACGAAATCTAATGTAGGAAAATGGTACTTTACTCTTGATCGGTACGTTGGGACTTTGAAAATATTCGGGCGTACGCGGCGCGCTCGGCGCTTCGAACAGCTCCGGTGTCCCCATTATTTTCGATTTACGGCTAAAATAAATTTTTCTAATTTTTTTCAATAACATATTCCTGCTAAAATAACTTTTTTACATAGGGATTAAGCATTTAGAACGATACATTGTTTAAAATAAGGGCACTTTACTCTTGACATTTTACGGTTTTTTCAATTTTCTGAAAAATCCTATCATTAGATTTTTTTAAAAATACGATATTCTTGCTTAACTAACGTTTCTACATAGGGATTAAGCATTTAGAACGAAATCTAATGTCAGAAAATGGCACTTTACTCTTGACATTTTACGGTTTTTTCAATTTTCTGGGAAATCCTATCATTAGATTTTTTTAAAAATACGATATTCTTGCTTAACTAACGTTTTTACATAGGGATTAAGCATTTAGAACGAAATCTAATGTAGGAAAATGGTACTTTACTCTTGATCGGTACGTTGGGACTTTGAAAATATTCGGGCGTTCCAATCGCTCGTCTGTTGCATCATAGCGCGTCTCGGCGCAATCGACCGATTCGCTCGATCCATTATTTTCGATTTACGGCTAAAATAAATTTTTCTCATTTTATTCAATAACATATTCCTGCTTAAATAACTTTTTTACATAGGGATTAAGCATTTAGAACGATACATTGTTTAAAATAAGGGCACTTTACTCTTGACATTTTACGGTTTTTTCAATTTTCTGAAAAATCCTATCATTAGATTTTTTTAAAAATACGATATTCTTGCTTAACTAACGTTTCTACATAGGGATTAAGCATTTAGAACGAAATCTAATGTCAGAAAATGGCACTTTACTCTTGACATTTTTCGGTTTTTTCAATTTTCTGGGAAATCCTATCATTAGATTTTTTTAAAAATACGATATTCTTGCTTAACTAACGTTTTTACATAGGGATTAAGCATTTAGAACGAAATCTAATGTAGGAAAATGGTACTTTACTCTTGATCGGTACGTTGGGACTTTGAAAATATTCGGGCGTTCCAATCGCTCGTCTGTTGCATCATAGCGCGTCTCGGCGCAATCGACCGATTCGCTCGATCAATTATTTTCGATTTACGGCTAAAATAAATTTTTCTCATTTTATTCAATAACATATTCCTGCTTAAATAACTTTTTTACATATGGATTAAGCATTTAGAACGATACATTGTTTAAAATAAGGGCACTTTACTCTTGACATTTTACGGTTTTTTCAATTTTCTGAAAAATCCTATCATTAGATTTTTTTTTAAGAATACGATATTCTTGCTTAACTAACGTTTCTACATAGGGATTAAGCATTTAGAACGAAATCTAATGTCAGAAAATGGCACTTTACTCTTGACATTTTTCGGTTTTTTCAATTTTCTGGAAAATCCTATCATTAGATTTTTTTAAAAATACGATATTCTTGCTTAACTAACGTTTTTACATAGGGATTAAGTATTTAGAACGAAATCTAATGTAGGAAAATGGTACTTTACTCTTGATCGGTACGTTGGGACTTTGAAAATATTCGGGCGTACGCGGCGCGCTCGGCGCTTCGAACAGCTCCGGTGTCCCCATTATTTTCGATTTACGGCTAAAATAAATTTTTCTAATTTTTTTCAATAACATATTCCTGCTAAAATAACTTTTTTACATAGGGATTAAGCATTTAGAACGATACATTGTTTAAAATAAGGGCACTTTACTCTTGATATTTTACGGTTTTTTCAATTTTCTGAAAAATCCTATCATTAGATTTTTTTAAAAATACGATATTCTTGCTTAACTAACGTTTCTACATAGGGATTAAGCATTTAGAACGAAATCTAATGTCAGAAAATGGCACTTTACTCTTGACATTTTTCGGTTTTTTCAATTTTCTGGGAAATCCTATCATTAGATTTTTTTAAAAATACGATATTCTTGCTTAACTAACGTTTTTACATAGGGATTAAGCATTTAGAACGAAATCTAATGTAGGAAAATGGTACTTTACTCTTGATCGGTACGTTGGGACTTTGAAAATATTCGGGCGTTCCAATCGCTCGTCTGTTGCATCATAGCGCGTCTCGGCGCAATCGACCGATTCGCTCGATCCATTATTTTCGATTTACGGCTAAAATAAATTTTTCTCATTTTATTCAATAACATATTCCTGCTTAAATAACTTTTTTACATAGGGATTAAGCATTTAGAACGATACATTGTTTAAAATAAGGGCACTTTACTCTTGACATTTTACGGTTTTTTCAATTTTCTGAAAAATCCTATCATTAGATTTTTTTAAAAATACGATATTCTTGCTTAACTAACGTTTCTACATAGGGATTAAGCATTTAGAACGAAATCTAATGTCAGAAAATGGCACTTTACTCTTGACATTTTTCGGTTTTTTCAATTTTCTGGAAAATCCTATCATTAGATTTTTTTAAAAATACGATATTCTTGCTTAACTAACGTTTTTACATAGGGATTAAGCATTTAGAACGAAATCTAATGTAGGAAAATGGTACTTTACTCTTGATCGGTACGTTGGGACTTTGAAAATATTCGGGCGTTCCAATCGCTCGTCTGTTGCATCATAGCGCGTCTCGGCGCAATCGACCGATTCGCTCGATCCATTATTTTCGATTTACGGCTAAAATAAATTTTTCTCATTTTATTCAATAACATATTCCTGCTTAAATAACTTTTTTACATAGGGATTAAGCATTTAGAACGATACATTGTTTAAAATAAGGGCACTTTACTCTTGATATTTTACGGTTTTTTCAATTTTCTGAAAAATCCTATCATTAGATTTTTTTAAGAATACGATATTCTTGCTTAACTAACGTTTTTACATAGGGATTAAGTATTTAGAACGAAATCTAATGTAGGAAAATGGTACTTTACTCTTGATCGGTACGTTGGGACTTTGAAAATATTCGGGCGTACGCGGCGCGCTCGGCGCTTCGAACAGCTCCGGTGTCCCCATTATTTTCGATTTACGGCTAAAATAAATTTTTCTAATTTTTTTCAATAACATATTCCTGCTAAAATAACTTTTTTACATAGGGATTAAGCATTTAGAACGATACATTGTTTAAAATAAGGGCACTTTACTCTTGATATTTTACGGTTTTTTCAATTTTCTGAAAAATCCTATCATTAGATTTTTTTAAAAATACGATATTCTTGCTTAACTAACGTTTCTACATAGGGATTAAGCATTTAGAACGAAATCTAATGTCAGAAAATGGCACTTTACTCTTGACATTTTTCGGTTTTTTCAATTTTCTGGAAAATCCTATCATTAGATTTTTTTAAAAATACGATATTCTTGCTTAACTAACGTTTTTACATAGGGATTAAGCATTTAGAACGAAATCTAATGTAGGAAAATGGTACTTTACTCTTGATCGGTACGTTGGGACTTTGAAAATATTCGGGCGTTCCAATCGCTCGTCTGTTGCATCATAGCGCGTCTCGGCGCAATCGACCGATTCGCTCGATCCATTATTTTCGATTTACGGCTAAAATAAATTTTTCTCATTTTATTCAATAACATATTCCTGCTTAAATAACTTTTTTACATAGGGATTAAGCATTTAGAACGATACATTGTTTAAAATAAGGGCACTTTACTCTTGATATTTTACGGTTTTTTCAATTTTCTGAAAAATCCTATCATTAGATTTTTTTAAGAATACGATATTCTTGCTTAACTAACGTTTTTACATAGGGATTAAGTATTTAGAACGAAATCTAATGTAGGAAAATGGTACTTTACTCTTGATCGGTACGTTGGGACTTTGAAAATATTCGGGCGTACGCGGCGCGCTCGGCGCTTCGAACAGCTCCGGTGTCCCCATTATTTTCGATTTACGGCTAAAATAAATTTTTCTAATTTTTTTCAATAACATATTCCTGCTAAAATAACTTTTTTACATAGGGATTAAGCATTTAGAACGATACATTGTTTAAAATAAGGGCACTTTACTCTTGATATTTTACGGTTTTTTCAATTTTCTGAAAAATCCTATCATTAGATTTTTTTAAAAATACGATATTCTTGCTTAACTAACGTTTCTACATAGGGATTAAGCATTTAGAACGAAATCTAATGTCAGAAAATGGCACTTTACTCTTGACATTTTTCGGTTTTTTCAATTTTCTGGGAAATCCTATCATTAGATTTTTTTAAAAATACGATATTCTTGCTTAACTAACGTTTTTACATAGGGATTAAGCATTTAGAACGAAATCTAATGTCAGAAAATGGCACTTTACTCTTGACATTTTTCGGTTTTTTCAATTTTCTGGAAAATCCTATCATTAGATTTTTTTAAAAATACGATATTCTTGCTTAACTAACGTTTTTACATAGGGATTAAGCATTTAGAACGAAATCTAATGTAGGAAAATGGTACTTTACTCTTGATCGGTACGTTGGGACTTTGAAAATATTCGGGCGTACGCGGCGCGCTCGGCGCTTCGAACAGCTCCGGTGTCCCCATTATTTTCGATTTACGGCTAAAATAAATTTTTCTAATTTTTTTCAATAACATATTCCTGCTAAAATAACTTTTTTACATAGGGATTAAGCATTTAGAACGATACATTGTTTAAAATAAGGGCACTTTACTCTTGATATTTTACGGTTTTTTCAATTTTCTGAAAAATCCTATCATTAGATTTTTTTAAAAATACGGTATTCTTGCTTAACTAACGTTTCTACATAGGGATTAAGCATTTAGAACGAAATCTAATGTCAGAAAATGGCACTTTACTCTTGACATTTTTCGGTTTTTTCAATTTTCTGGGAAATCCTATCATTAGATTTTTTTAAAAATACGATATTCTTGCTTAACTAACGTTTTTACATAGGGATTAAGCATTTAGAACGAAATCTAATGTAGGAAAATGGTACTTTACTCTTGATCGGTACGTTGGGACTTTGAAAATATTCGGGCGTACGCGGCGCGCTCGGCGCTTCGAACAGCTCCGGTGTCCCCATTATTTTCGATTTACGGCTAAAATAAATTTTTCTAATTTTTTTCAATAACATATTCCTGCTAAAATAACTTTTTTACATAGGGATTAAGCATTTAGAACGATACATTGTTTAAAATAAGGGCACTTTACTCTTGATATTTTACGGTTTTTTCAATTTTCTGAAAAATCCTATCATTAGATTTTTTTAAAAATACGGTATTCTTGCTTAACTAACGTTTCTACATAGGGATTAAGCATTTAGAACGAAATCTAATGTCAGAAAATGGCACTTTACTCTTGACATTTTTCGGTTTTTTCAATTTTCTGGGAAATCCTATCATTAGATTTTTTTAAAAATACGATATTCTTGCTTAACTAACGTTTTTACATAGGGATTAAGCATTTAGAACGAAATCTAATGTAGGAAAATGGTACTTTACTCTTGATCGGTACGTTGGGACTTTGAAAATATTCGGGCGTACGCGGCGCGCTCGGCGCTTCGAACAGCTCCGGTGTCCCCATTATTTTCGATTTACGGCTAAAATAAATTTTTCTAATTTTTTTCAATAACATATTCCTGCTAAAATAACTTTTTTACATAGGGATTAAGCATTTAGAACGATACATTGTTTAAAATAAGGGCACTTTACTCTTGATATTTTACGGTTTTTTCAATTTTCTGAAAAATCCTATCATTAGATTTTTTTAAAAATACGATATTCTTGCTTAACTAACGTTTCTACATAGGGATTAAGCATTTAGAACGAAATCTAATGTCAGAAAATGGCACTTTACTCTTGACATTTTTCGGTTTTTTCAATTTTCTGGGAAATCCTATCATTAGATTTTTTTAAAAATACGATATTCTTGCTTAACTAACGTTTTTACATAGGGATTAAGCATTTAGAACGAAATCTAATGTAGGAAAATGGTACTTTACTCTTGATCGGTACGTTGGGACTTTGAAAATATTCGGGCGTTCCAATCGCTCGTCTGTTGCATCATAGCGCGTCTCGGCGCAATCGACCGATTCGCTCGATCCATTATTTTCGATTTACGGCTAAAATAAATTTTTCTCATTTTATTCAATAACATATTCCTGCTTAAATAACTTTTTTACATAGGGATTAAGCATTTAGAACGATACATTGTTTAAAATAAGGGCACTTTACTCTTGACATTTTACGGTTTTTTCAATTTTCTGAAAAATCCTATCATTAGATTTTTTTAAAAATACGATATTCTTGCTTAACTAACGTTTCTACATAGGGATTAAGCATTTAGAACGAAATCTAATGTCAGAAAATGGCACTTTACTCTTGACATTTTTCGGTTTTTTCAATTTTCTGGAAAATCCTATCATTAGATTTTTTTAAAAATACGATATTCTTGCTTAACTAACGTTTTTACATAGGGATTAAGCATTTAGAACGAAATCTAATGTAGGAAAATGGTACTTTACTCTTGATCGGTACGTTGGGACTTTGAAAATATTCGGGCGTTCCAATCGCTCGTCTGTTGCATCATAGCGCGTCTCGGCGCAATCGACCGATTCGCTCGATCCATTATTTTCGATTTACGGCTAAAATAAATTTTTCTCATTTTATTCAATAACATATTCCTGCTTAAATAACTTTTTTACATAGGGATTAAGCATTTAGAACGATACATTGTTTAAAATAAGGGCACTTTACTCTTGATATTTTACGGTTTTTTCAATTTTCTGAAAAATCCTATCATTAGATTTTTTTTAAAAATACGATATTCTTGCTTAACTAACGTTTCTACATAGGGATTAAGCATTTAGAACGAAATCTAATGTCAGAAAATGGCACTTTACTCTTGACATTTTTCGGTTTTTTCAATTTTCTGGGAAATCCTATCATTAGATTTTTTTAAAAATACGATATTCTTGCTTAACTAACGTTTTTACATAGGGATTAAGCATTTAGAACGAAATCTAATGTAGGAAAATGGTACTTTACTCTTGATCGGTACGTTGGGACTTTGAAAATATTCGGGCGTTCCAATCGCTCGTCTGTTGCATCATAGCGCGTCTCGGCGCAATCGACCGATTCGCTCGATCCATTATTTTCGATTTACGGCTAAAATAAATTTTTCTCATTTTATTCAATAACATATTCTTGCTTAAATAACTTTTTTACATAGGGATTAAGCATTTAGAACGATACATTGTTTAAAATAAGGGCACTTTACTCTTGACATTTTACGGTTTTTTCAATTTTCTGAAAAATCCTATCATTAGATTTTTTTAAGAATACGATATTCTTGCTTAACTAACGTTTCTACATAGGGATTAAGCATTTAGAACGAAATCTAATGTCAGAAAATGGCACTTTACTCTTGACATTTTTCGGTTTTTTCAATTTTCTGGAAAATCCTATCATTAGATTTTTTTAAAAATACGATATTCTTGCTTAACTAACGTTTTTACATAGGGATTAAGTATTTAGAACGAAATCTAATGTAGGAAAATGGTACTTTACTCTTGATCGGTACGTTGGGACTTTGAAAATATTCGGGCGTACGCGGCGCGCTCGGCGCTTCGAACAGCTCCGGTGTCCCCATTATTTTCGATTTACGGCTAAAATAAATTTTTCTAATTTTTTTCAATAACATATTCCTGCTAAAATAACTTTTTTACATAGGGATTAAGCATTTAGAACGATACATTGTTTAAAATAAGGGCACTTTACTCTTGATATTTTACGGTTTTTTCAATTTTCTGAAAAATCCTATCATTAGATTTTTTTAAAAATACGATATTCTTGCTTAACTAACGTTTCTACATAGGGATTAAGCATTTAGAACGAAATCTAATGTCAGAAAATGGCACTTTACTCTTGACATTTTTCGGTTTTTTCAATTTTCTGGGAAATCCTATCATTAGATTTTTTTAAAAATACGATATTCTTGCTTAACTAACGTTTTTACATAGGGATTAAGCATTTAGAACGAAATCTAATGTAGGAAAATGGTACTTTACTCTTGATCGGTACGTTGGGACTTTGAAAATATTCGGGCGTTCCAATCGCTCGTCTGTTGCATCATAGCGCGTCTCGGCGCAATCGACCGATTCGCTCGATCCATTATTTTCGATTTACGGCTAAAATAAATTTTTCTCATTTTATTCAATAACATATTCCTGCTTAAATAACTTTTTTACATAGGGATTAAGCATTTAGAACGATACATTGTTTAAAATAAGGGCACTTTACTCTTGACATTTTACGGTTTTTTCAATTTTCTGAAAAATCCTATCATTAGATTTTTTTAAAAATACGATATTCTTGCTTAACTAACGTTTCTACATAGGGATTAAGCATTTAGAACGAAATCTAATGTCAGAAAATGGCACTTTACTCTTGACATTTTTCGGTTTTTTCAATTTTCTGGAAAATCCTATCATTAGATTTTTTTAAAAATACGATATTCTTGCTTAACTAACGTTTTTACATAGGGATTAAGCATTTAGAACGAAATCTAATGTAGGAAAATGGTACTTTACTCTTGATCGGTACGTTGGGACTTTGAAAATATTCGGGCGTTCCAATCGCTCGTCTGTTGCATCATAGCGCGTCTCGGCGCAATCGACCGATTCGCTCGATCCATTATTTTCGATTTACGGCTAAAATAAATTTTTCTCATTTTATTCAATAACATATTCCTGCTTAAATAACTTTTTTACATATGGATTAAGCATTTAGAACGATACATTGTTTAAAATAAGGGCACTTTACTCTTGACATTTTACGGTTTTTTCAATTTTCTGAAAAATCCTATCATTAGATTTTTTTAAAAATACGATATTCTTGCTTAACTAACGTTTCTACATAGGGATTAAGCATTTAGAACGAAATCTAATGTCAGAAAATGGCACTTTACTCTTGACATTTTTCGGTTTTTTCAATTTTCTGGGAAATCCTATCATTAGATTTTTTTAAAAATACGATATTCTTGCTTAACTAACGTTTCTACATAGGGATTAAGCATTTAGAACGAAATCTAATGTCAGAAAATGGCACTTTACTCTTGACATTTTTCGGTTTTTTCAATTTTCTGGAAAATCCTATCATTAGATTTTTTTAAAAATACGATATTCTTGCTTAACTAACGTTTTTACATAGGGATTAAGCATTTAGAACGAAATCTAATGTAGGAAAATGGTACTTTACTCTTGATCGGTACGTTGGGACTTTGAAAATATTCGGGCGTTCCAATCGCTCGTCTGTTGCATCATAGCGCGTCTCGGCGCAATCGACCGATTCGCTCGATCCATTATTTTCGATTTACGGCTAAAATAAATTTTTCTCATTTTATTCAATAACATATTCCTGCTTAAATAACTTTTTTACATAGGGATTAAGCATTTAGAACGATACATTGTTTAAAATAAGGGCACTTTACTCTTGATATTTTACGGTTTTTTCAATTTTCTGAAAAATCCTATCATTAGATTTTTTTTAAAAATACGATATTCTTGCTTAACTAACGTTTCTACATAGGGATTAAGCATTTAGAACGAAATCTAATGTCAGAAAATGGCACTTTACTCTTGACATTTTTCGGTTTTTTCAATTTTCTGGGAAATCCTATCATTAGATTTTTTTAAAAATACGATATTCTTGCTTAACTAACGTTTTTACATAGGGATTAAGCATTTAGAACGAAATCTAATGTAGGAAAATGGTACTTTACTCTTGATCGGTACGTTGGGACTTTGAAAATATTCGGGCGTTCCAATCGCTCGTCTGTTGCATCATAGCGCGTCTCGGCGCAATCGACCGATTCGCTCGATCCATTATTTTCGATTTACGGCTAAAATAAATTTTTCTCATTTTATTCAATAACATATTCCTGCTTAAATAACTTTTTTACATAGGGATTAAGCATTTAGAACGATACATTGTTTAAAATAAGGGCACTTTACTCTTGACATTTCACGGTTTTTTCAATTTTCTGAAAAATCCTATCATTAGATTTTTTTAAAAATACGATATTCTTGCTTAACTAACGTTTCTACATAGGGATTAAGCATTTAGAACGAAATCTAATGTCAGAAAATGGCACTTTACTCTTGACATTTTTCGGTTTTTTCAATTTTCTGGAAAATCCTATCATTAGATTTTTTTAAAAATACGATATTCTTGCTTAACTAACGTTTTTACATAGGGATTAAGCATTTAGAACGAAATCTAATGTAGGAAAATGGTACTTTACTCTTGATCGGTACGTTGGGACTTTGAAAATATTCGGGCGTTCCAATCGCTCGTCTGTTGCATCATAGCGCGTCTCGGCGCAATCGACCGATTCGCTCGATCCATTATTTTCGATTTACGGCTAAAATAAATTTTTCTCATTTTATTCAATAACATATTCCTGCTTAAATAACTTTTTTACATAGGGATTAAGCATTTAGAACGATACATTGTTTAAAATAAGGGCACTTTACTCTTGATATTTTACGGTTTTTTCAATTTTCTGAAAAATCCTATCATTAGATTTTTTTTAAAAATACGATATTCTTGCTTAACTAACGTTTCTACATAGGGATTAAGCATTTAGAACGAAATCTAATGTCAGAAAATGGCACTTTACTCTTGACATTTTTCGGTTTTTTCAATTTTCTGGGAAATCCTATCATTAGATTTTTTTAAAAATACGATATTCTTGCTTAACTAACGTTTTTACATAGGGATTAAGCATTTAGAACGAAATCTAATGTAGGAAAATGGTACTTTACTCTTGATCGGTACGTTGGGACTTTGAAAATATTCGGGCGTTCCAATCGCTCGTCTGTTGCATCATAGCGCGTCTCGGCGCAATCGACCGATTCGCTCGATCCATTATTTTCGATTTACGGCTAAAATAAATTTTTCTCATTTTATTCAATAACATATTCTTGCTTAAATAACTTTTTTACATAGGGATTAAGCATTTAGAACGATACATTGTTTAAAATAAGGGCACTTTACTCTTGACATTTTACGGTTTTTTCAATTTTCTGAAAAATCCTATCATTAGATTTTTTTAAGAATACGATATTCTTGCTTAACTAACGTTTCTACATAGGGATTAAGCATTTAGAACGAAATCTAATGTCAGAAAATGGCACTTTACTCTTGACATTTTTCGGTTTTTTCAATTTTCTGGAAAATCCTATCATTAGATTTTTTTAAAAATACGATATTCTTGCTTAACTAACGTTTTTACATAGGGATTAAGTATTTAGAACGAAATCTAATGTAGGAAAATGGTACTTTACTCTTGATCGGTACGTTGGGACTTTGAAAATATTCGGGCGTACGCGGCGCGCTCGGCGCTTCGAACAGCTCCGGTGTCCCCATTATTTTCGATTTACGGCTAAAATAAATTTTTCTAATTTTTTTCAATAACATATTCCTGCTAAAATAACTTTTTTACATAGGGATTAAGCATTTAGAACGATACATTGTTTAAAATAAGGGCACTTTACTCTTGATATTTTACGGTTTTTTCAATTTTCTGAAAAATCCTATCATTAGATTTTTTTAAAAATACGATATTCTTGCTTAACTAACGTTTCTACATAGGGATTAAGCATTTAGAACGAAATCTAATGTCAGAAAATGGCACTTTACTCTTGACATTTTTCGGTTTTTTCAATTTTCTGGGAAATCCTATCATTAGATTTTTTTAAAAATACGATATTCTTGCTTAACTAACGTTTTTACATAGGGATTAAGCATTTAGAACGAAATCTAATGTAGGAAAATGGTACTTTACTCTTGATCGGTACGTTGGGACTTTGAAAATATTCGGGCGTTCCAATCGCTCGTCTGTTGCATCATAGCGCGTCTCGGCGCAATCGACCGATTCGCTCGATCCATTATTTTCGATTTACGGCTAAAATAAATTTTTCTCATTTTATTCAATAACATATTCCTGCTTAAATAACTTTTTTACATAGGGATTAAGCATTTAGAACGATACATTGTTTAAAATAAGGGCACTTTACTCTTGACATTTTACGGTTTTTTCAATTTTCTGAAAAATCCTATCATTAGATTTTTTTAAAAATACGATATTCTTGCTTAACTAACGTTTCTACATAGGGATTAAGCATTTAGAACGAAATCTAATGTCAGAAAATGGCACTTTACTCTTGACATTTTTCGGTTTTTTCAATTTTCTGGAAAATCCTATCATTAGATTTTTTTAAAAATACGATATTCTTGCTTAACTAACGTTTTTACATAGGGATTAAGCATTTAGAACGAAATCTAATGTAGGAAAATGGTACTTTACTCTTGATCGGTACGTTGGGACTTTGAAAATATTCGGGCGTTCCAATCGCTCGTCTGTTGCATCATAGCGCGTCTCGGCGCAATCGACCGATTCGCTCGATCCATTATTTTCGATTTACGGCTAAAATAAATTTTTCTCATTTTATTCAATAACATATTCCTGCTTAAATAACTTTTTTACATATGGATTAAGCATTTAGAACGATACATTGTTTAAAATAAGGGCACTTTACTCTTGACATTTTACGGTTTTTTCAATTTTCTGAAAAATCCTATCATTAGATTTTTTTAAAAATACGATATTCTTGCTTAACTAACGTTTCTACATAGGGATTAAGCATTTAGAACGAAATCTAATGTCAGAAAATGGCACTTTACTCTTGACATTTTTCGGTTTTTTCAATTTTCTGGGAAATCCTATCATTAGATTTTTTTAAAAATACGATATTCTTGCTTAACTAACGTTTTTACATAGGGATTAAGCATTTAGAACGAAATCTAATGTAGGAAAATGGTACTTTACTCTTGATCGGTACGTTGGGACTTTGAAAATATTCGGGCGTTCCAATCGCTCGTCTGTTGCATCATAGCGCGTCTCGGCGCAATCGACCGATTCGCTCGATCCATTATTTTCGATTTACGGCTAAAATAAATTTTTCTCATTTTATTCAATAACATATTCTTGCTTAAATAACTTTTTTACATAGGGATTAAGCATTTAGAACGATACATTGTTTAAAATAAGGGCACTTTACTCTTGACATTTTACGGTTTTTTCAATTTTCTGAAAAATCCTATCATTAGATTTTTTTTTAAGAATACGATATTCTTGCTTAACTAACGTTTCTACATAGGGATTAAGCATTTAGAACGAAATCTAATGTCAGAAAATGGCACTTTACTCTTGACATTTTTCGGTTTTTTTCAATTTTCTGGAAAATCCTATCATTAGATTTTTTTAAAAATACGATATTCTTGCTTAACTAACGTTTTTACATAGGGATTAAGCATTTAGAACGAAATCTAATGTAGGAAAATGGTACTTTACTCTTGATCGGTACGTTGGGACTTTGAAAATATTCGGGCGTACGCGGCGCGCTCGGCGCTTCGAACAGCTCCGGTGTCCCCATTATTTTCGATTTACGGCTAAAATAAATTTTTCTAATTTTTTTCAATAACATATTCTTGCTTAAATAACTTTTTTACATAGGGATTAAGCATTTAGAACGATACATTGTTTAAAATAAGGGCACTTTACTCTTGACATTTTACGGTTTTTTCAATTTTCTGAAAAATCCTATCATTAGATTTTTTTTTAAGAATACGATATTCTTGCTTAACTAACGTTTCTACATAGGGATTAAGCATTTAGAACGAAATCTAATGTCAGAAAATGGCACTTTACTCTTGACATTTTTCGGTTTTTTTCAATTTTCTGGAAAATCCTATCATTAGATTTTTTTAAAAATACGATATTCTTGCTTAACTAACGTTTTTACATAGGGATTAAGCATTTAGAACGAAATCTAATGTAGGAAAATGGTACTTTACTCTTGATCGGTACGTTGGGACTTTGAAAATATTCGGGCGTACGCGGCGCGCTCGGCGCTTCGAACAGCTCCGGTGTCCCCATTATTTTCGATTTACGGCTAAAATAAATTTTTCTAATTTTTTTCAATAACATATTCCTGCTAAAATAACTTTTTTACATAGGGATTAAGCATTTAGAACGATACATTGTTTAAAATAAGGGCACTTTACTCTTGACATTTTACGGTTTTTTCAATTTTCTGAAAAATCCTATCATTAGATTTTTTTAAAAATACGATATTCTTGCTTAACTAACGTTTCTACATAGGGATTAAGCATTTAGAACGAAATCTAATGTCAGAAAATGGCACTTTACTCTTGACATTTTACGGTTTTTTCAATTTTCTGGGAAATCCTATCATTAGATTTTTTTAAAAATACGATATTCTTGCTTAACTAACGTTTTTACATAGGGATTAAGCATTTAGAACGAAATCTAATGTAGGAAAATGGTACTTTACTCTTGATCGGTACGTTGGGACTTTGAAAATATTCGGGCGTTCCAATCGCTCGTCTGTTGCATCATAGCGCGTCTCGGCGCAATCGACCGATTCGCTCGATCCATTATTTTCGATTTACGGCTAAAATAAATTTTTCTCATTTTATTCAATAACATATTCCTGCTTAAATAACTTTTTTACATAGGGATTAAGCATTTAGAACGATACATTGTTTAAAATAAGGGCACTTTACTCTTGACATTTTACGGTTTTTTCAATTTTCTGAAAAATCCTATCATTAGATTTTTTTAAAAATACGATATTCTTGCTTAACTAACGTTTCTACATAGGGATTAAGCATTTAGAACGAAATCTAATGTCAGAAAATGGCACTTTACTCTTGACATTTTTCGGTTTTTTCAATTTTCTGGGAAATCCTATCATTAGATTTTTTTAAAAATACGATATTCTTGCTTAACTAACGTTTTTACATAGGGATTAAGCATTTAGAACGAAATCTAATGTAGGAAAATGGTACTTTACTCTTGATCGGTACGTTGGGACTTTGAAAATATTCGGGCGTTCCAATCGCTCGTCTGTTGCATCATAGCGCGTCTCGGCGCAATCGACCGATTCGCTCGATCAATTATTTTCGATTTACGGCTAAAATAAATTTTTCTCATTTTATTCAATAACATATTCCTGCTTAAATAACTTTTTTACATATGGATTAAGCATTTAGAACGATACATTGTTTAAAATAAGGGCACTTTACTCTTGACATTTTACGGTTTTTTCAATTTTCTGAAAAATCCTATCATTAGATTTTTTTAAAAATACGATATTCTTGCTTAACTAACGTTTCTACATAGGGATTAAACATTTAGAACGAAATCTAATGTCAGAAAATGGCACTTTACTCTTGACATTTTTCGGTTTTTTCAATTTTCTGGGAAATCCTATCATTAGATTTTTTTAAAAATACGATATTCTTGCTTAACTAACGTTTTTACATAGGGATTAAGCATTTAGAACGAAATCTAATGTAGGAAAATGGTACTTTACTCTTGATCGGTACGTTGGGACTTTGAAAATATTCGGGCGTTCCAATCGCTCGTCTGTTGCATCATAGCGCGTCTCGGCGCAATCGACCGATTCGCTCGATCCATTATTTTCGATTTACGGCTAAAATAAATTTTTCTAATTTTTTTCAATAACATATTCCTGCTTAAATAACTTTTTTACATAGGGATTAAGCCTTTAGAACGATACATTGTTTAAAATAAGGGCACTTTACTCTTGACATTTTACGGTTTTTTCAATTTTCTGAAAAATCCTATCATTAGATTTTTTTAAAAATACGATATTCTTGCTTAACTAACGTTTCTACATAGGGATTAAGCATTTAGAACGAAATCTAATGTCAGAAAATGGCACTTTACTCTTGACATTTTTCGGTTTTTTCAATTTTCTGGGAAATCCTATCATTAGATTTTTTTAAAAATACGATATTCTTGCTTAACTAACGTTTTTACATAGGGATTAAGCATTTAGAACGAAATCTAATGTAGGAAAATGGTACTTTACTCTTGATCGGTACGTTGGGACTTTGAAAATATTCGGGCGTTCCAATCGCTCGTCTGTTGCATCATAGCGCGTCTCGGCGCAATCGACCGATTCGCTCGATCCATTATTTTCGATTTACGGCTAAAATAAATTTTTCTCATTTTATTCAATAACATATTCCTGCTTAAATAACTTTTTTACATATGGATTAAGCATTTAGAACGATACATTGTTTAAAATAAGGGCACTTTACTCTTGACATTTTACGGTTTTTTCAATTTTCTGAAAAATCCTATCATTAGATTTTTTTAAAAATACGATATTCTTGCTTAACTAACGTTTCTACATAGGGATTAAGCATTTAGAACGAAATCTAATGTCAGAAAATGGCACTTTACTCTTGACATTTTTCGGTTTTTTCAATTTTCTGGGAAATCCTATCATTAGATTTTTTTAAAAATACGATATTCTTGCTTAACTAACGTTTTTACATAGGGATTAAGCATTTAGAACGAAATCTAATGTAGGAAAATGGTACTTTACTCTTGATCGGTACGTTGGGACTTTGAAAATATTCGGGCGTTCCAATCGCTCGTCTGTTGCATCATAGCGCGTCTCGGCGCAATCGACCGATTCGCTCGATCAATTATTTTCGATTTACGGCTAAAATAAATTTTTCTCATTTTATTCAATAACATATTCCTGCTTAAATAACTTTTTTACATATGGATTAAGCATTTAGAACGATACATTGTTTAAAATAAGGGCACTTTACTCTTGACATTTTACGGTTTTTTCAATTTTCTGAAAAATCCTATCATTAGATTTTTTTAAAAATACGATATTCTTGCTTAACTAACGTTTCTACATAGGGATTAAACATTTAGAACGAAATCTAATGTCAGAAAATGGCACTTTACTCTTGACATTTTTCGGTTTTTTCAATTTTCTGGGAAATCCTATCATTAGATTTTTTTAAAAATACGATATTCTTGCTTAACTAACGTTTTTACATAGGGATTAAGCATTTAGAACGAAATCTAATGTAGGAAAATGGTACTTTACTCTTGATCGGTACGTTGGGACTTTGAAAATATTCGGGCGTTCCAATCGCTCGTCTGTTGCATCATAGCGCGTCTCGGCGCAATCGACCGATTCGCTCGATCCATTATTTTCGATTTACGGCTAAAATAAATTTTTCTAATTTTTTTCAATAACATATTCCTGCTTAAATAACTTTTTTACATAGGGATTAAGCCTTTAGAACGATACATTGTTTAAAATAAGGGCACTTTACTCTTGACATTTTACGGTTTTTTCAATTTTCTGAAAAATCCTATCATTAGATTTTTTTAAAAATACGATATTCTTGCTTAACTAACGTTTCTACATAGGGATTAAGCATTTAGAACGAAATCTAATGTCAGAAAATGGCACTTTACTCTTGACATTTTTCGGTTTTTTCAATTTTCTGGGAAATCCTATCATTAGATTTTTTTAAAAATACGATATTCTTGCTTAACTAACGTTTTTACATAGGGATTAAGCATTTAGAACGAAATCTAATGTAGGAAAATGGTACTTTACTCTTGATCGGTACGTTGGGACTTTGAAAATATTCGGGCGTTCCAATCGCTCGTCTGTTGCATCATAGCGCGTCTCGGCGCAATCGACCGATTCGCTCGATCCATTATTTTCGATTTACGGCTAAAATAAATTTTTCTCATTTTATTCAATAACATATTCCTGCTTAAATAACTTTTTTACATATGGATTAAGCATTTAGAACGATACATTGTTTAAAATAAGGGCACTTTACTCTTGACATTTTACGGTTTTTTCAATTTTCTGAAAAATCCTATCATTAGATTTTTTTAAAAATACGATATTCTTGCTTAACTAACGTTTCTACATAGGGATTAAGCATTTAGAACGAAATCTAATGTCAGAAAATGGCACTTTACTCTTGACATTTTTCGGTTTTTTCAATTTTCTGGGAAATCCTATCATTAGATTTTTTTAAAAATACGATATTCTTGCTTAACTAACGTTTTTACATAGGGATTAAGCATTTAGAACGAAATCTAATGTAGGAAAATGGTACTTTACTCTTGATCGGTACGTTGGGACTTTGAAAATATTCGGGCGTTCCAATCGCTCGTCTGTTGCATCATAGCGCGTCTCGGCGCAATCGACCGATTCGCTCGATCCATTATTTTCGATTTACGGCTAAAATAAATTTTTCTCATTTTATTCAATAACATATTCTTGCTTAAATAACTTTTTTACATAGGGATTAAGCATTTAGAACGATACATTGTTTAAAATAAGGGCACTTTACTCTTGACATTTTACGGTTTTTTCAATTTTCTGAAAAATCCTATCATTAGATTTTTTTAAGAATACGATATTCTTGCTTAACTAACGTTTCTACATAGGGATTAAGCATTTAGAACGAAATCTAATGTCAGAAAATGGCACTTTACTCTTGACATTTTTCGGTTTTTTCAATTTTCTGGAAAATCCTATCATTAGATTTTTTTAAAAATACGATATTCTTGCTTAACTAACGTTTTTACATAGGGATTAAGCATTTAGAACGAAATCTAATGTAGGAAAATGGTACTTTACTCTTGATCGGTACGTTGGGACTTTGAAAATATTCGGGCGTACGCGGCGCGCTCGGCGCTTCGAACAGCTCCGGTGTCCCCATTATTTTCGATTTACGGCTAAAATAAATTTTTCTAATTTTTTTCAATAACATATTCTTGCTTAGATAACTTTTTTACATAGGGATTAAGCATTTAGAACGATATAATGTTTAAAATAAGGGCACTTTACTCTTGACATTTTACGGTTTTTTCAATTTTCTGAAAAATCCTATCATTAGATTTTTTTAAAAATACGATATTCTTGCTTAACTAACGTTTCTACATAGGGATTAAGCATTTAGAACGAAATCTAATGTCAGAAAATGGCACTTTACTCTTGACATTTTTCGGTTTTTCCAATTTTCTGGAAAATCCTATCA